>NC_091128.1:171641243-171793743 GCF_040183065.1 Periplaneta americana
GTAAAACCTGTTCAAGATGGAAGTGACATGGTCCTAATTTTTTTTTTTCCGTTTTGGACAGGTTTCCGTATTATTCATTTGTGAAATTAAAATGGAATATTTTATCATTCATATACACGAAAAACAAAATGGCATGCCGCAAACTGCTGAAGTACAAAATATTCCATTTAACACTACTCACATTAAATCAGCTTTCTGTCGCTTATTCCGTTGGTGAATCATCTTGATGAAAATGTCATTTTCTGTATAAATGTTATCGTAACTCACTCATTAAACATTACTAAAGTTTACTAATCTCATTCTATTTAATATCTAACACTATACTATAATACTGGACTGTATGTCATGTACATTATTAATTATTTGGACTAGGAGCCATCCATTAGAAGCCTTGAATTCTGATTTATCTAATTTCTTTGCCAGTTCAATGGCTTGCTTTGCAGAATAGATCCAGAAATTGACATGTTCTTTGAAAGGTCATGAAGAACCCACTCCCATAACAGTTCATTATGATCTTTATTTTTTAAGTGTCACACTGTGTTTTCCACAACTGAACTTCAACATTTTTTCACATACACTTCGTTTCTAATTTTTCTTTAACTCGATAACTTTTATTTCATACTTAATGTTAATGCCACATTTTACGCAACTTTTTTTTTTTTTACCAGGTAATCACTACACTTATGCTCTAGCTACGACAGTATACGAATGTGAAGCATTGAAAGAAAATCTTTGAAGGGACTCGTCTGCCTAGTCAATTTTGTAAAGCAAACTTGTTTTTATCTTAGTGACCTACATATTTCGTATATTCCTTGAAATTATACGCTGTTTCAAAATAAAGTTTACATTAAAGCAGTGTGCCCAAAATATTATTTCTGTTTTGAACAGTAGCAGGCAGTTTCCGTTTCCGCATTGGACAGCTATTCAGGAAAAATTATACATAATACATACGAATTTTGCAGGGACCAATAAATTGTTCTGAAATAGACAGGATTCCGGATTATTCAGGTTCCGATTTGAACAGGTTTCACTGTAATTGATATTGCATAAATTTACATAAAATAGCTGTATGTATATTATAATGATTTCTAGTATTACTTTTATATTTACATGAATCCAGAATTTTAAAGTGATATGGTTCAGTGATTCATTCAAGCATCAAAGAATGTTTATAGGAGAGGTGGATAGAGAAATCTCAGCTTTAGTCTAGGTACGGTACAGGGTCCTTAATATAATGGCTGCCTTGGTGACAGGTCGATTCCTTCATTCATTTAGTGTTCTGCCCAAGGGCAGGTCTTTCATTGCAAACCTATCTTTCTCCAATCTTTCCTGGGCATATCATTTTTTTTTTCTTTTCAGCAATGATATTCCTGTGGACACAGCTAGAGGAGATCCTTTGGATATGTCACAGAACTTCAACCTTTTTGGTACTTGTCGCATTCCAGCTGTTTCAAAGGATACTCTTCTTATTTTGGATCCATATAAACCACCAAATCACATAATTGTAGCTCATAATAATCATGTAAGTTACCTTTTTTTCCCTGATAACTTTTATAATTGTATGTAGTGGATAATGTCAGCTCAGTAGCTGTACAATAAGAGTCCATCATTTCATTGCCTTTGATCGCAGTGTTTTGTTTATGTTCACTGTACGGATATCCCGGGGAAGGGAGGGAAGAGACATGAGAAAGAATTAGCAGGTGCAGTCACACCACAGGAACATATCGACATGTGACTCACTGGCAGAGTTAAATTGAAAGCTGATGAACTGTTGATCCTAATGAGTGCACCATTCCCTGTGGTGGCCATTGGAACTCGTACTCAAAAATAAATGTAGCTGGGTCTTGCACGACAAATGTTTAGGCACTGTCTTTGTTTCGTCAAGTTCTTGTTTTCAACCTATGGACCTCTGTCACGAAGTTTGGCTGCTACGGTGCATACATTTTATCTTTCCACACTCGCGAAGATAGGGCAGAATTGGCAGTGCACAGTGCAGCTGTTCACATGCGAGAGTGGAAAGATAAAATGTATGCATTGTACTAAAATCATGTGGGTACAGTTTTTCAGGGTCCCCGTACTTGATTCATGTGAAGAACCCATAAGTGTGAATCAGATAGAAGCACAATTGCAAATAATTTTGCAAAATTCAAAGGATTATGTAAAACCTATAGGGATTCTGACATCAGAACACAGGGACAAATGGGCGGTAATACATCAGGAGTTAATTCAAGATAAAGGTAAGTGTTCTAACTCATAATGTAGTCTCCTTTATGAAGAAATTTAAAGATATCCTTTGACTGCTAACATTGAGTAAAGAAAAATTCAACTGACAAATTTAATTAAGTAATCCAATACATGGGGTCAAATCAAGTACCCCTAAAATGTAATGGAACTTGGGTTATCGTCAGTATACAAAACTTTAACTGTTGTCAAAATGACGATAAATAATTTTAACTCATGTTAAAGATATAATTCATTACGAAAATAAAATACTGTATAAGAATACAGGTATAAACATATTTTGTAGGTTACGATATAATTTTGAAGAAAATTATGTACTGGTATTACAAGAAATATCCCTTAACACTTAAGTGAATCATTTGTAGGAGAAAATAGCGAATGCATGACTTCAGTATCAAAGAGTTGCCAACGCTAACCTTTTGTCTTTTGAGTGGGACGAGAATTAATTGGATCCCAGTTATGTTGTCCCTCAAGACAAACCTGTCACAGGGACAAAATCATAGGTCTTCAAATCACACCCCACCACTTTCAGAGAAGGCTTCTTTTACGCGACGTAAATTTCTGATACAGAACACACAGCTTTACTTTCGAAGGAGATTATGCTAAAAAGTTTTTATTTCCCTAAAAAGTCAATTACGTTTGAATTCACGAATCAGTGGCAAGCATGGTGCTACCACAGTCTACTATATACAGTCACGAAGCTTGGGTTTTGAGGGTGCTAGAAACAATAGACTGTGACGGTTCTATTTTGCATTGCCTGTAATGAGGCGATATTAGCGGTCCTAGTGGTGAGAAACTATCTAATGTTTGCATATTTTCTACGTATTGAGCTTCGCGACTGTATATACTAGACTGTGGTGCTACTCTAGACCACTGGTTCTGAACTATTTTATGATGATATTTTTGTTATCTCTCAAGACCCTAGTAATTTTTAACAGCAGATAACTGCAAATCTCAAACATGATGCCCTTATGCTTGTAATGTTTAGAAAATCGAGAATGCCTGAAACAAATTGAAACGGCTTTATTCCTTGTGTGCCTGGATGGGAAGAGTTTTCAACAAAATGCCTCCCAACCAATGAATCTACAATCGTTGCAAGCTATGAAAATTTTACATGGATGTGGTGCTCAAGATAGTTCCGGTAATCGTTGGTTTGACAAAACTCTTCAGGTAAGTTTGCCAACATTATTACACAATTGGGTTTGAAAAGTAAAAGTTTTTTTTTTGAATTTTTTTTGGCACTTTTCCAAATATTATGATAATCATTGCATACATCTCTGAAATTCGATTTTTTTATTACACCTTATACTGTAAAGACGCAACAGACAAAACACAGGGTTTCCATTCTTAAGTTGCGCATGATGTCATTCTTTCACACCCACAGATTAGATTAGATTAGATTAGAATGACTTGAAGCAGGAGTCGGGTTAGCTATACCTTAACACTGAAGCCTTTTGGCTTATTGTATTTCTCCTGTATTCATTATTCCTATGTAAAAAGTTTTGTTCCTCTGATGAGTTCCAAATAACTTGTTTACGAGGTTTTGCTTTTGGAGATTTTCTTCTTGATTGATGCAGTCAAAAAGATTGTCTCTCCTGTTGGCTAATGCATCACATTCGAAGATTATATGTGAGAATGATTCGTCCTCTTCATTACATAATTTACATAGCGGTTCATCTTTAAAGATATCCATTGTGTGCAGATGTTCCCTCAGATGGCAGTGACCACATATAATTTTTTGTGGACTTACAATGGTATCCTTGACCAAAGTTGCACAGTATCTTCCAAGATAAATAATACTTACTACTTTTGGCTTTTAGAGAACCCAGAGGTTCATTGCCACCCTCCCTATCCTGAGCAAGATTAATCCAGTCTCTACAATCATAACCCACCTCCCTCAAATCCATTTTAATATTATCCTCCCATCTACGTCTTGGCCACCCCAAAGGTCTTTTCTTCCTTAGGTCTCCGAACTAACACTCTGTATGCATTTCTGGATTCGCCCATACGTGCTACATGCCCTGCCCATCTCAGACGTCTGGATTTAATGTTCCTAA
The DNA here is from genome assembly GCF_040183065.1 of Periplaneta americana. Classification (NCBI taxonomy): domain Eukaryota; kingdom Metazoa; phylum Arthropoda; class Insecta; order Blattodea; family Blattidae; genus Periplaneta; species Periplaneta americana. The sequence goes on from NC_091128.1 coordinate 171,645,542, forward strand.
TTATGTTAGGTGAAGAATACAATGAGTGCAGTTCTGCATTGTGTAACTTTCCCATTCTCCTGTAACTTCATCCCTCTTAGCCCCAAATATTTTCCTAAGCACCTTATTCTCAAACACCCTTTGCCTCTGTTCTCTCTCAAAGTGGGAGTCCAAGTTTCGTAACCATACAGAACAATCAGTGACAGATAATTGGGATTTTGTTATATATATATATATATATATATATATATATATATATATATATATATATATATATATCTTTTTTTCTCTTTTATTTTGGCAATCTGGAATGAGGCCGAGGGTTTGCCATACATTACCTGACATTTGAGTAGAAGGTATGAGAATTTGATTTAATTCTTTTTTTATTTTTTATTTTAGTAGGTTATTTTACGACACTTTATCAACAGCTTAGGTTATTTAGCGTCTCAATGAGATGAAGATGATAATGGCGGTGAAATGAGTCTGGGGTCCAACACCGAAAGTTACCCACCATTTGCTCATATTCGGTTGAGGGAAAACCCCGGAAAAAACCTCAACCAGGTAACTTTCCCCGACCGGGAATCGAACCCGGGCCACCTGGTTTCGCAGCTAGACGCGCTAACCGTTACTCCACAGGTGTGGACGATTTAATTCTTCTCTGAACCTTTTGGTATATGGTAGACAACTCACTTCTCAGACAGTTTCCGCGTTAGATAATTTCCGTTTTATTCAGGAAAAATTACACATCATACATAACTTACGAATTTTGCAGGGACCAGTAAATTGTCCCGAAATAGACAGGATTCCGGATTATTCAGGTTCCGAGTTGAACAAGATTCACTGTATATGTTATAATATGTCATTCATTCATTTAGTGTTTTGCCCAAGGACAGGTCTTTCACTGCAAACCCAGCTTTCTCTAGTCTTTCCTATTTTCTGCCTTCCTCTTAGTCTCCTCACATGATCCATATATCTTAATGTCGTCTATCATCTGATATCTTCTTCTGTCCTGAACTCTTCTCCTGTTCATCTTATAATATGTATTCTGTCATTTTAGCTTGTGATTGGCTGTACAGGAGAATTTGGTTTGTTACTGGAACCAACTGCTATAGGCGTGCAGGTCATTATGAACCTCCTGAACTATGTGATGGATTCCATGTAAGTTTATTTTTCTCGTATAAGCAATTATTACATACATTTGGTATTTATTTATTTAAAATACATTATATAATATAAATATTTCCAAAGCATTTGTGCTAAGAACGAAATATATCATGAGCAGAGACAGAATGCTAATTCTGTTTTTTTTCTCCTTTTCATAGAGAGAAGAAGCAACACGATCTGATGCCACCAGAATCGGTGCAGTTCCCACAACCTGTAAGACTTAACTTCAAGTTAGGTTGCAAGTTTGATGACGCAATTAAGAATGCGGAAATCAAGCTCAAACAGTAAGAAATATTTCGTGAGTCTCTGTTTAAATTTGTGTTAAATTTGGTGTCAATTAACAGCACAGTTATTTATATTCAGTGATACTTCATTTCATTTCAGATTGGTGGACGATACTGATGTACTGTTCTACACGTACACTGGATATGGAATGGACTTCATAAAATCCAACTGCTTGAGTCCTGATGCCTTTATACAGATGGCTATTCAACTCGCATTCTATAGGTTAATAAGTCATGATAAAATATCATTTAATTTTTATTGAGTACAGAATTATATTAGTAACAGTACTGCTAATGATTATACAAGTAGGCAGTTCCTCAATTCAAACTCTTTTCAACATTCTCAGTATATAAAGTATATAGGAAACGTGTTGTGAGGCAAAAAACATCTGAACACACAAGACGAACAAACAAATACAACGTGACAGGTGTTTACAAATTAATATGCGATAGCTATAATGACTTCTACACTGAACACGGTCAAAGAGCTTTTCAAACATGATACAAGGAACAAATCATAGCCATAATCAAATTACATAATACTTTCATCTATGCAGAACACATCACCAACTCCAACCACAACTACAGGAATATAGAAACAGACATGGAAATTCTACACATTGAATCGAAAAGCCAGAAACTAAACAGTAGTACGAAACTTAGACATACAGAAACACACGTGCAACACATCCTCAATACTCAGCTGAATTTCAGAACACACCCTTTTCGACACTACACTACCAATCATAAATGCTCTCTCCACCTGCATCTACACACCTCCCCCCTCAAGACACCAACAAGAAGAAACCAGAAGAAAGAACAACACCTCACTACGATCTGAAGAAGACATACATTACCACTGAAACCAGACATTAACGTAAAATACCATAATAGTTTCAATATTAACACAGAAGAGTTAAAAAAGTTGTTAATTTAACAGATAATCAGCAAAAAATTACTTTTAGATTTTCACGAAAATACACATTTTCAGCATATCTGATATCCAGAAGTTGTTATGATGTAATGTACTGCTATTACCTAACTGGTTGCGTAATATGAACTACACATAAAATAAAATAAAATGGAATTGATTTTACTTATTATAAACATTAACAACAATAATATGTTCACTGTTTGTTATAAACATTCAATTGCAGAATTTACAGCATCCTCTTTTGAACTCATTTTAACAATGTTTGTTTATTTATCCTAGTACTGTTATTCTTCTGTTATACAGTAAACAAAAACCTATCGTGTTCAAAAGTAATAAAACAAACATAAACGAATCGCCTCTAGCAGGAAGAAACTAATAATAATACAATCTCCTCTCCACAAAAGACATTTCCAAAACTTATAAAAATAATACAATTACTTTTATTTAAAAAATAATTTTTTATCAAAGTGGATAAAACTTTGTATGATATATTTGTCGTAACTTCATATTACAATACAAATCTGGCTTTCAGGTATAGCTCTCTGTGAAGCTGACTTGAATAATTTCAAGGGAAAAATTGTTCCAAGGCCGGGTATCAAACCCAGGATCTTTGGCTGAGCAGGCCAATGCTCTACCACTGAGCTACCCAGGAACTCTACCAGGCCCAGGCTCAATTATTGCCTTTTATCCACATATTTCAAATGGGCTGAAAAGAAATCAGAGGCCCAGCATTGAATGCACACTTTCTGTATGACTTAAATTTATGGTTTCCTGTTAACAAACAGCGACGTGCATTACCAAATCTGGCTTTCAGGTATAGCTCCCTGTATAGTCCTACTTGAATAATTTCGAGGGAAAAATTGTTCTGGGGCCAGGTATCGAACCCAGGATCTTTGGCTGAGCGTGCCAATGCTCTACCGACTGAGGAATAATTGAGCCTGGGCCTGGTAGAGTTCCTGAGTAGCTCAGTCGCTAGAGCATTGGTGCACTCAGCTAAAGGTCCCGGGTTTGACACCCAGCCCCGGAACAATTTTTCCCTTGACATTATTCATATTACAATACTCGGCTGGTTATCAAACTCGTATTGTCATATGAAATGTTACAATACTCATATCATAAATAACTATTATATATTTTTTTATAATTAAAATTAGCATATACTGTATTTTCTTGGGATTAAAGTTATTACAGCACCTTTGTTAATTAAAAATTGGACCAGTGTTCACATAAACTTTTGTACCAGTACCCAAAGTGATCTCTAGAATAAACTTCATTGCTGATGTTCGTGAATCTGTACATGCACAGAATTTCTTTTATATATCGTTAGAAAATCCCTTCAGATTTTTTTTTTGTTTCCAGGGTGCACTTTGAAACAGTGCCAACACACGAATTTGCATCTATAAGAAAATTTTGTCATGGACGCACAGAAACTATAAGAACACTTTCTTTTGAATCGGTTCACTTTGTGAATGTAATGATTGACAATTCTAAAACCACAAACATGGAAAAAATGCAGGCATTAAGAGCTGCTATTGACTGCCATGTAAGAAATACAAAAGAGGTAAGTTTAAAGTTGCAAGACTTAAAAACATATACATGGAGGGCTGTAAACTAATTTTCTAACTTTTGATGTAGTAGTAGTAGTAACAATGGCGGTGATGGCAACAGTTTCTTAATGTATCCGGCAGGATGCTAACAGCATAAGGTCTACTTTAGTCTTCAGTTAGTGTTCCTTCTAACACAGGAGGAATTATTTTGACCAGTTTTCATTACAGATGCCTGCTAGCCAGTACCTAGAGCTGAGGTGTTATCAGTATGTGTTGCAGAGTTGAGTCTTGTGTGACTGGCATTGATGACTAAAATATTTATTTTCCTTAGGAAATTCGTTTTGTAACTGCACTTTCACAATTACAGGCTAGTAGTGGTAAAGGTATAGACAATCATCTGTTTGGACTTAAAATGGTGGCAATTCAAAACGGAATAGATGTACCTGATTTCCTAGTAAATGATGTATTTATTCGAAGCACAAGTTGGAGACTGTACACAGGACAAGTAAGTTCTAAGAATGTGTTGTAATCTTGTCATAAACATTTAATATAAAACTTGCTATAACTTTTTTATATGTCGGCTTAAAAATTCCTTCAAACGAGGCTACTTTTAGAAGTGCTGCTGCTTGTGAATAATGGATTTAAATGGAGGTCTTCAGACACAGCTGCAGCCACTGAATGGTGGTGCTGCAGACGCTCTGAGTGGTTGGCTTTGCCGCTGGTAGCGGCCACTAAAAGTGGCACTTCCTATCGCGATACATAGAACTCAGGCCACTATGAGTAGCGCTGCTAACCGACTGTTGGGCCACCAATTCCTTACCCTGCCACGACAGTGTATAGCCACGGTGTCGTCTTTTTCGAATTTCATGGTAATTCCTGCTAGAAGCTCTTGAAATGATTTCTTAAACATGCGAAAATACAAATAAAAAAACAACTTTTTATCGTCCTGATGTAAGTCATCAAACAATAGTACATTATGCAACGAGCCTATAATGATAGTAATTAAGAATCAAGTATGGATATTTATGAAACTCGCTTGCGCTCGTTTCATAATTTTCATACGAGGTTCTTAATTACCATTATAGGCGAGTTTCATACGACTTTTTATGCTCGACCATATTTCTAACTTGAAATTACCGGTATTCAGATGTATACATTTTATTTGTAACTGACAAGATCGGAAGTGACCTTGTTCTAGGTCGTGAATTGTGAGATGTGCGCAGACGCGAAAGTATTGATTTTTTCCGAGGAACAATAATGTCATTGACCTTGATGTAGTCCCGTTAAACTTGATAATATTATAATATTATAACCTTGATTATTGAATTCGACATTAAAACACGAGATGACAAATTGAATTTATTTGAATATTATTTACAATTAACGCTAATTATTATAGTAACAGAACATAACCTTCTGCGACAGTATTGGATTTCCAGCCTCCGTGACTTTTCACTAATTCTCTTTCGATTGCATATCTGAGAATAATCAATACTTGCGGTTTTATAACGGTACAAAACTGACTTGTTATTGGCTGAACACATGTAAGCTGAGTTATCATTGGCTGAAGACCTGTACTTTAATGAGTAGGTGTACTTTAATGACATGCATTAAAGGACTGCTACCGGGTGTATAATTAGAACATTTCGGCATGGTCGAGCATAAAATATGAAATAGTTCTCGATTCTGTCTTTCTAAAACCAATCTATGGATCCAGACTCTTCTATTTTTACGTCTGTTCTTTCTCCATATGAGCAAAGTTTACAAAAGTATATCTCTTTCTATGTCTATGTTCATTGAGACTGAATAATTCTCTACAAAAATTTAGTGTATTAAGCAGTGCCACTAACACGCCACTAGTGACATTGCTAAGTGACCTTGTCTGAAGGGGCCCTTAATGAACCTGCCAGAAACGTAATTCTAGTTATGGGCATTTTAATATAATTCTAACAAAGGTGGAACTCTCAAATTCCTGATATAACAGAAAGCAAGTCAGAAGAATGTATGAAAGACAATAACATATCCTGTTACCGCAAGCAACTAAACCAGGGAGCATCAAGTGACTACACTCTCGTGCGTACGTACAAACCCTCAAGCCCTGACGTACGGCTGAGGGCAAGGGTAGCTGCTTCCACAGTGGCGGAACTAAGAACTTGTATGTGAACTAAATATGTGATAAGAATATAAATTAATTTCAACTTTTAACTGAAGTACACTTTCACTGTTCAAAACATTACTCTACATAATTTGGTACAGTTAACTCTATATACGAAATAAATTTTTGCATGTTTGCACAATAATGAAACAAAACAAAATATACACTTTTATACAGATCAATATACTACGAAATAAAACTGTTCACCGTTTGTCTTCTTCTCATTGCTATACAATTCAATTAACAAAATAAAACAACAGTACAAACGTTATTATTCAAATACAATTCTCTAATAATAGTACTTTTTCTTATACATCAGAGATCTGCGGCGATTTTTGCAGTTTTTTTTTTTAGTAAGCAACTTTTCAATTCGCGGAGGTTTTGTTTTAGTACCAGCCAATCGCAAACATGCTTTCAAGTGTTCATCACTTAATTGGCTTCTGTGACGTGACTTTGTAAACTTCATTAAAGAAAACAGTGTTTCGCATACATAGGTTGTCCCGAACATGCACAAGATCGTGCAGTTTAGGAAACCTTTCTCTTGGAAAACAAGTATAGAAATGTTTAATACTTTTTCTGTTTTGATACTTATCCTTTAGCTCAATATCACTTTGTAAATCAAGTATTTCTAATTGTGGTCCAGCAGGAATATCCAGGACACTCTCTGAAAAAGGTGTTGAAAATATCTTAAATTGTTGTTCAAGTTCTCTCGTATCCTGAAATCTACGTTCGAAGCCTTGGCACAATTGTTGCATTATTCTTATACCCTTATATTCTTTCAAGGCCTCTATCAAGTTTCCCATGTACATCCATAAATAAGGCAATTTCATTTCTAAGTGCGAGAAAACGCTCCAGAACTTTTCCTCGACTTAACCACCTTAGCTCGGTATGGTAGAGTAAATCCCCATACTCACTGTTAATATCATCAAGTACTGCACTGAACTCCATGTGATTAAGTCCTCTAGACTTTATGAAATTAATTGTTCGCACAACAACAACCATTACATTGCTAAGATTCATGTTTTTAGCACATCAATTTTCCTGGTGCAAAGTGCAGTGCACTGGTGCCCCCAAGCGACCTCGATAGGTTCCACCACTGATAGACTGCAGTGTACAAGTGTACTGCCCGCAGTGGAAGCCGTAAGCAGGCCTGTATGCCCTCTCGCGATCTTGACTCGACCTGGCGGAGCCTGAGCTAAACCCACCTCTAGCACTAAGCAGGCGTCACATTGCTGCCAGAAAAACATGCGAACAAAAACCCCAAAAGAAAATTTCCGGCTTTTTCTTAAAGAAACAGTGAAGAACATTTAGATTTGATATTGCTGTCCCTACTGTATGCAGTATATGAACTTACTTTTATAAATACACGTGGTACTTTTATATACACAACTTAGGAGTTAGTTTATAACCTTTTAACTCCAAAAAGGGTAGACATTTGTTATCCGAAATTTTGTTTTTATGAAATGAGATCAACTCCATTTATTTCTGTTACCAGAGATCTTACTGTACATACATATTAATTAATATTCGTGTTGATATAATAAAAAAAAATAACGAAACATGATCTTTTCTGTTATAATGATTGTATATTGACATCCACCTTGAGCACAAATTGATAGGTTAAAAATATGTAGGCTAATCTCTCAGCAACCTAAGAAAAGTATTATACTTACATCCAGAAGCATATTGCTGACTAGTTTCTTCTGAAATACAGTAGACAATTCATGGTATATCTTGATCACTGAGTGACATCAGTGGAAGTTAGTATTAAAGTAAGAATGGGCATTTGTATGCAGCAAACTACAAACATTCATCACATACCTTATCTGATACAACCGATATGTTTTAGTTAATGTATAAATCAGTGCAACACATGCACAATGCGTACCGACACTTCCAATCCAACAGTCGCTATTGCTTAAGATGCACCATGCAATGTGTAACATCATCTTTTAATCATCAATTAAACTGAAATGATCTTGTTTCGTCTTTTACCTGGATGTAAATTTAGTAACAGTGGTAAAATCTGATTGCAGATTACACTAACTTTTCTATATTAACTGAAGTTTGCAAGAAAGGTTTCAATTCGTTCCATTTTTGCGAAAATAGTTTTCCAAAGAACTGGCATAAGGTACACACAATCATTGCTAAAGGTTGGTCCATCTTGAAATGCAATGAAGAATCAATCTCAACAAAGAACATGTAACTTGGCAAAAAAAAAAAAAAAAAAAAAAAAACGTAAAAATTTTATACAAAATTAAGTTTTAAGTATCCACTGGCATAACCCAGGTGGTAGTGTGTTTGCTTATTGTGATCCGGAGTTTTTCTTGGGCATGGGTTCGATTCCTGCTTGGATTTTTTCCGAGGTTTTCCCCAATAATGGGAATGTTAGGTACCGGTAACATATGGCGAATCCTTGATGTCATCTCGCCAAATAGCATCACACTACCACCAATTCTATTGACGCTATTATAACTTAGTAGTTGATACAGCATTAAATAACAAACTAAAAAAAATTGAAGTTAATTTTGGAGAAATATGAATCTATTTAGTCTTCAGTCCTTAATTTCTGTAAGAAACAATGACAATTTTCAAAGGGAGAGACAAGCAATATACAGTAAACCCTTGTTAAGGCCGAAAAATCGCCTGTTCATATTAACGTAGTTCATCTTATCTGAATTCTGATCGATTTTTGTTACAGTGGATCCACTATCACTTTTTCACTTCAAAACACTTTCTCATAGTTTGTAGTTAGTATTAATGAATTTCGAATTACATACTTGTGAACCTTTCTGAATATTGTATTAGAAGAATATATCATCAATACTTACGGTTTAGAGAAGTTTCTATATCTGGTCTCTTTCCATCTTTTCCTCGGTTGGTTCAAGTTCCTCTTCCAGGTATAGGGGTTATCCAGTTTATAAAAATTATCACTTTTATTACCACAATGAATTTAATTTAAATCACTTCTAACTTGCTTATATTTTTAAAACATTTGAAAACCTCAGAGTCCAGTTGTTAATATTTTCCTACACGAATTCGCTTGATTTTTCTTGATGAAGAACCGGAAGCAGCACCAGAGTTAATTTTATCTTTGTTTTTTTTATTATGGTCGAATGAGTAGATTTTGAAATTTGAAAATATTTTGCAATTTGAGTTTTTATCATAATACCATGAGACACTTCATTCAGAATTTTAACTTTAGTTTTGATATCTATAGATTTTTCCCTTCTTTCACTCAAGTCGTTGCTCGTACTGAGGTGTTAACCCGAACACTGGCTATCAGAAACTAACAGTTAAATCACTGTAGCACTCAGTGACACCTCTCGAGATAGGACACACACAGAAGACTCAAGCTACTACTCTGGTTACCGTAGAAAATACAGCAGTACATATTATGCCTGCTCTAATCGATCTCTTGAAGGATATTTTTGAGATATTTATTATGAGAGCGAGCAAAGAGAATTTCCATGAAATAAATTGTAAAGGCTGTATATAGAAGTTGTCTTTTATTCGTATTGAAGGAGAGGACAAAAATTTGGGACCGAAAATTTGTTCGAAGTTCATATAAACAGAAATTCATATTAACCGAATAAAAATCCATTAAAATCACTATATTTGAGGCAGGACCAGGAAAATTGTTCATATTAAGAATGTGTTCATCTTAACAGAGTTCGTATTAACGACAGTTTACTTGTACTTAAAACAATTTTCCTTTACATTTTAACCCTCAACTGGTATAGCTTTTTAAATGTACATTACAATATCTAGCCATATGGGACTATATTGACCCATAGATACCAGTTGAGGGTTAATTATAAAACATTATACTGACCAAACTACGAAAAAGCACCACGTTAATCAGCAAGCCATAAATTTGCCATTTTTGCAAGTTTCATCACAATCGAGCTCTTGTGGTTCACACACTTCCTTTGTGAGTAAAAACAGCTTAAAAGAATGCCAGTAAAGTCTGAACTTTATTGTGAAGAATCTCCTTACTGACTGGCATTGACTGCATGCAGGCTCTCTACTTTCTTTTGTGTGTACACTCTGTCACAAACAACACTATTTTAACAAATACTATTACTTTTTATTAAGTTCTTTAGATTTACATTTACTGCACCTCAAACAATACTTATTTACCAGTATGATGAAAGAATTAATTATGATTTTTGTGTAACACATTCAATTTCCATCTACATCTTATTCTTTGTTACTTACATAATTTTGTTTCTTTAATCCAAGTATATTTAAAATTGTTACATATAAATCGTGAAATTTCACTGCAATATAAGAAATGGGTTCTTTTGCGTCACATACTTGTCACTAATGAAGTCCAGTTCATTTGATCTGTTTTTAACGAATCATTGCAGGTACGAACTTCGCATAATGGTGGACTTTGTCTTGGACCAGCAACATGTGATGGCTATGGTATTGGTTATAACCCAAGGGAAAATTCCATTATATTTGGCTTAACAGCATATCATACAAGTTCATGTACCAATCTTAAGTTGTTCCATGATGCTCTCAACAAATCTTTGGGAGAAATGTGCAATCTACTAATCCAATATAAAACAGAGGACAGGAAAAAAGGAATTTAATGCCCCAAACAGCATTTCTGTACATTAGGAATAGTTAACCATATAAATTAATTAACTATTTAAATGCGAAAGCATTAAATAAAATAATAATAAAAAACGGTATAGTGAAATTACATTATAATTAAATTGTTTTCAGCAATATTCTTACTATAAGGTGTAATATAATTCGAAGGAACTTGTGTATTAACATTCCACTCTACACAATTAAATAAAAATTAGTAATCTTTAATGTATGAACTATTCTCACTGTATGGTAAAAGATTGTACATTGCCATATATTGACTATAACTTAGAAGACATATCAAATGAATGTCTTTTTAAAATTTTACAGTATTGTTAATAAATTTTATCAACTTTTTCATACATAAATACTGTCTGTACTTTCACACAGTCATGCATACATCTTCGTGGAATGGTATGTGTGAGATAATCAATGATAAGAACAGTAGGTGACGTCAGACATTCATGCTCTCTTGGTGTCAGAGAGAACTCGCATAATACTTCCCACACCACCCACAACGTAGGCTTTCTCGTGCCACAGCAAAAGATGACCGCTGCTGCCTTCAGAGGGCGACTCAAAGCCTCGATAAACGTATTTCATAAGGACGTCCACCATGTCACGGTCCAGGGCAGCGACGGCTTCTTCGATCTGTGATGCCTTGATCGCCAACAAGACTCTCAGAGTTAAATTCAAGGCATTATCCTGAAAAATTTTAAATTTTATTTTAACAAGAATACTTCCTTTCACTTTCCTCCATACATCTATCAAACTATTGTTAATGCTTGTACAAGTTAACATACAAGTTCTACAACTCCCTAAAGGAAAAATCTCGTTCTGGTTAGGGTACGAAGAAAGGATAATCAATTTATTAGGCAGTCTTTGAATGGGCTATAATAAATAATATAAAAACCACCATGTTACGGTATTTCCTGCAGTAAAACATTACAGTGGTTTTTGTATTGTCCTGCAAGTCTAAAAATTAGGTACTAGATTTGTTTGTAAGTACAGTAAAAGTACTTTCATACATTTCGCACTTAGGCGTTTTTCAAACTTGTTTTTTTTTTTTAAGACCTGACAAAATTCTTATATTTTCCATGTTAATTTACAGACGTGGACAAATTATTAGCAAAACTGAAGATTTTTATTATATATTTTTACAAAATATGATTCTTCAATTTAGACTACAGTTGACATTTTTGTGTATTTCCAAATAATTAGCCAAATTGAAGATCTGTATCGTATATTTTTCAAAATTTAACTCTTCAATTTGGACTACATTTAATATTTTTGCATATTTACAAATTATTAGCAAAACTGAAGGTTTTTATTGTATATTTTTACAAAATTCGATTCTTCAATTTGGACTACAGTTGACATTTTGGATATTTCCAAATTATTGTATATTTTTACAAAATTCGATTCTTCAATTTGGACTACAGTTGACATTTTGGATATTTCCAAATTATTAGCAAAATTGAAGATTTTTATTTTATATTTTTACAAGATTTGGCTCTTCAATGCAGTTGACATTTTTGCTAATTTATAAATTATTAGCTAAATTGAAGATTTTTATTATATATTTTTACAAAACTTGACTCTTCAATTTAAACTACAGTTGACACTTTTACATATTTCTGTCTACTGTAATGATGGAAATATGCAAAATTGTCAACTGTAGTCTAAATTGAAAAGTCAAATTTGGAAACAGAATTATCATAAAAATCGTCAATTTTGTTAATAATTTGTCCACGTCTGTATTTTTCAGATATACATTTTTCGTTCACTGTTTTTTTTTACACTTATACGATCGTATTTTGAGCCCTGGGACATAAAAAATGTCATTTATAGGCCTAAGTTTTAAATCATTTTTGCTCGAAATTAGGTCTGGTATGAAAATGTAGGAATGAGAAAATACAGCACGTGTTCATTATTAAGATGTGGTTCACTTTGAAATTCATGGAAATTCGAAGCTGTCTATGCTTGCCTCTAACAATCTTGTGTCCTTTAATGATGTTACTGCTTTAGGAGAGAATTAACCTGCTAGTAACAGGTCCACAGACATAGTATAGAGACATGAATTAACTAGCCCTACTGGATTACGGAGTTTTTCATGTGATCATAAACAGAAGATTTGCTGCCAGTAAGAAATTCTTCTAGCAATTTTTTGTATCATGCAAAACAATGTATAACTGCGAAGATTATATCTGAGCCAAACACGCACAGAAGGGAAGGCACTTGCTCCCTAGACTTGAGCCAAACACGTACAGAGGGAACGGTACTTCCTCTCTTCTGCTGACCACTACAAAGGACATGATGTCATCAGAGTCTACTGCGCATACCAATGTTTGGCTAGGTCTGAGCCAAACAGCGTATTCTGAATCTCACCGGTCCAGTGGCATCAATGATGTCACGTTGCAGCGAAATAAGGAACAAAACTGCTGGAAGGATCGATGGCTGTCATGGCGACTGTACAAGTTGTTGTCTGTGCTACGCTAGCAAAATTTTGCGAAATTTTCGTACTCCCATCTCGTTCAAAGAAAAGATAGCATAAACAATTTATTTCTTGAACCAGTAGTAATAACGGGTCCGTTGACATGTTCGCTCATAAGCCATTAACATATTGTTTTTACGTTGTGCTCATTACAAACAATACAGCAGAACACACCGCCATGACACAACAGTGCACGATGTCATTCGTCTGCTAATTCCCGCCCTATACAAGAACCAATCAGATTCACTGATGGCGGCTGATGGAGACTGCCACCACCTTTGCAAGTTGATAGCACCGGTGGAGCATCAATGACGTCATCGGTGGAATTCGGAACACCGTGATGCCATCGGATTGCTCAGCGGTGAGATTCGGAATACGCTCAAACACATAGAGGAAGGTACTTCCGCCCTTTTGATGGCTGCCACAGAGATCGTCATTATGGTCCACTGCGCATACCAATGTTTGGTTAAGGTTTTCCCTTCCCAGCTGCACTACAAAAAGCCTAACATAAAGCATAATGGGGTGAAACGAGCGTTGAGCGACTTCCGCCGATTTTGGAATAGACACCGACGCACTTGAACTGCCAACATAGAAAACAAAAAATCACACTCAATCGCTTCCACCTTCATCTTGACGGGATAATAAAAGCCTAAACTAACCTAACCTAAGTGCGTCGGTGTCTATTCCAAAAATCGGCGGAAGTCGCTCAACGCTCGTTTAACCCTTGTTTGTATTATACCACACATTTATGATTATTCGCCACTTCCGCTTTTCTACCACGCATCCAGGTTACAGTCACAGTCCACCGCACATCCTAGCAACATAGATTCTGACAGTCAACACAAAAAATGTAATTATGAATCTTCTTTCGAAGAAACCTAATGAGGCGATATAATTATGTTTCTTGCATTAATAATATCTGTACGATGCACTCCAGTCTATATTTTATCAACTACGCCACTTATAGTGTTCTCAGTGAACCTAACATCACAAACAAGTCAGGAACACAGAATTCTGTCCTAGACAGTATTGGGAAGTAAAAAGTAAAATGTGAAGAATTAGGCCTACAACTTTTCCTATTAGATTAGGCCTAGATACTTCCATTCAAATTTCTACATTTTTTCTAATTGATTATAACTACAACAGAGAGAGCTTATCATTCATAGCCTAACAGATTTATGAAAAATACGTCCAAACGAGTAAAATTATTTCAAGTAGCAGCACATACCTTAATTTGTTGGTTTTTAGACCCTAATGGAGCATTTCGCAGAACAGTTTTCAAGGCATCAATATGTCTTCCTCTGAATATTGTTAAGGAGAACTGCCTTAGGATATTTTCCTGTTTATTAAATTGTACTATATTAAACATAGAAACACAAAAGCACACAAGAAGATTGCACCATACTCAGATGAAAGGAAAATTTTCATAGATTGAAAACACCATTCAATGGAGACCAACAGATTTACTTACAGGTAAAGTTATGGTCAAAGTTATTTAAGACTGTTTAAAGACGATCATAGTCACTAGAGTTTATTAATTTCTCCCGGTAGATATATTCATTCGAAGTTGTGTTAAGCATATCTTTAGGCTACTGTTGGTATGTAACTTATCTCTTATGAAAAATTACATGGAAATATTTTATTTACTACTCATTATACTTCTTGATTTCTGCTACTGATGTTCATTCATTCATGGTGTTCTGTCCGAGGGTAGGTCTTTCACTTCAAACTCAGCATTCTCCAATCTTTCTTATTGCTATTATTGTTTGGAATTAGGCTTTTGGGTAATCCACTGTGTTCTGGAACTTGACATTTCCAGTCGTTCAGATTAGCCCAACAGAGTAGACGACCTCTCTGGTCTTATCCTGATGATGGAACCTGTATGTAGTTCCGAAACGTTGGAAATGTCAAGTTCCAGGACACGGTAGATCATCCAAAAGCCTAATTCCAATCACAGTCACCGTGAAAGCCTAAAAACTCACATGCTATTGATGTTTTTCACTAAAATTATGTGACAATTTCAACAGTCACAGTCTATAGGCTGTATTGTAAAATTCATGTATGTTCTGTAATATATACAATTACGTTAAATGTATTTTATTTCCATTTGCACTGATTATGACTTAATTACAAAAAAGGATACTGATTCATGAAGGCTGTCACTTCAGCTTCATCCGGCCCAACAGGTGCTGACTGTAATTCTGCTTGTTCTTCTTCTCTGTAATTATCTTCGTTATATTGATCCACGTCAATTTTTCTAAATGCAGAACTAGATGTGTTTTTAGCCATGTTTACTTACAGAATAAAGTGTGCATAAAACGGAAAGCCTATCCCACAAATCTTACACCTTTCCTGCCTTTCCTCTCCCCCACACTCCCCTCCACGACGCAAGATTACAGCACACCCCAGCATAGCTCATCCAACTACTCTGTTTAGCATTATAAGTATATGATTTGTATATGTGGAGTATTGTAGGTCATGAAAATAATCTTTGACATATGTATCTTTGACATTGTCATAGATAAAGCCTTGGATAAAAGCAGTAGCTCGTAAATGTACTCTTTGAACTGTGGAAAAATTCATTCCTGTTCCGGTCTTTAGCCAAGAAAAATGGTGAGTGTTAAGATTATTATTAAATAAATCTGTTTTTATCTTAAGAATCCGATATCAGAATGTGGTTATAAATAATTATCCTCAAATACTTTAAATTATAGAGCGTATATTTTAAAATGCTATGTGTATGAAAGGCTAGAAATGTTTACAAATCTTGTAAAATAATTTTTTGAGGTTATGATTATGGCTCCAAAGTCGCGTGGCATGAGATTGTTGATATTTTCAGAATTTCAGTAAAGTAATATAGGTCAATTTGTCCTTAGGGTAAAGTCAAGTGTTCGGAGCTACGGACAAAAGACAAGAAAGAGTTGCTGAAGCAACTAGATGAACTGAAAACAGAACTTACCAACCTTCGGGTTGCAAAGGTGACGGGAGGTGCAGCATCTAAACTTTCCAAAATGTAAGTAAAATAATTGACATCAGAAGTGATTAAATTGTAGTACTTTTTTCTTGTAGAACGTCATTTTATTTTATTAATGCGCCAATAGATCTCTTGTTGATATCTTGTTAGCTTAAATTCTGAAAAATGTCAGTGTTAGCAGACTGCTCTTGTAAATGAATAAAGTTATAAAGTTCTTTAGAAAATTGTGTAGTTGTAAATGAATTCAGGCATATGTTACGGACTGGTTTTAATAAATTTGAACTGATTGTTTGACAATTTGTGCCTGAACAGATGGTTATTTAACGTAATTTACATGTCTAAATAGACAATTTGTCTTTGTGATAGTACGATATTTACTTGTGTTCCTTAAGTAAGTGTACTTAATATGTAATTTTGTCTTTCAGCCGCGTTGTTCGGAAAGCTATTGCTCGTGTGTACATTGTGATGCACCAGAAGCAGAAGGAGAATCTAAGGAAACTTTTTAAGGTTAGTGTCCCCCTCCCTAGTCCTTTCGTTTCTCTTTCGAACACTTATAGCATGCATAGATTACTTATATAAGAAATTTCGGAGTTTCTTTCATTCTTGCAATTTTTTAAACTTCAGTTTATGATTAACTGGGAGGGTAAAGTAGGCAGAGGATAGTTATGGTGAAATTTGTGTAATTCTTCTGCGACATGTTCCGCCATCCCGGGAAGAGGAAGCATTCGGGGCGATGGAGAAAGGGAGAGGTCCACACCTGTGGAGTAACGGTCAGCGCGTCTGGCCGCGAAACCAGGTGGCCCGGGTTCGAATCCCGGTCGGGGCAAGTTACCTGGTTGAGGTTTTTTCCGGGGTTTTCCCTCAACCCAATACGAGCAAATGCTGGGTAACTTTCGGTGATGGATCCCGGACTCATTTCACCGGCATTATCACCTTCATTTCATTCAGACGCTAAATAACCTAGATGTTGATACAGCGTCGTAAAATAACCCAATTAAAAAAAAAAGAAAGAGAGAGTTTTAGGGCAGGGGAAGAGTTCCTTCTGTGAAGAAAGGAAAGAACCAAACAGAAATTAGATGAAACATGAGGTTTATAGATTTTTCTTGCATCTACTTTGCCTGAACTCTGCTCTGTCTTTCCTCTTCTCCAATTCTCTGTCATTCTTTCCCTGCCTTCCTCTCTGTCTGTAATGATCCTGTTACCAGAAGATAGAACTACATACAACATTTAATTATAAATTTCTTACCTGATGTAGACTAGAACCATCCATCCTCGAATCCACAGTGTGGTTCACACCTGTGGAGTAACGATTAGCGCGTCTAGCCGCGAAACCAGGTGGCCCGGGTTCCATTCTTGGTCGGGGCAAATTACCTGGTTGAGGTTTTTTCCGGGGTTTTCGCTCAACCCAACATGAGCAAATGCTTTCGGTGTTGGACCCCGGACTCATTTCACTGGCATTATCACCATCTCATTCAGATGCTAAATAACCTAAGCTT
Source organism: Periplaneta americana (assembly GCF_040183065.1). Taxonomy (NCBI): domain Eukaryota; kingdom Metazoa; phylum Arthropoda; class Insecta; order Blattodea; family Blattidae; genus Periplaneta; species Periplaneta americana. Next base: position 171,663,168 of record NC_091128.1, read on the forward strand.
TTGATAAAGCGTCGTAAAATAACCTACAAAAATAAAATAAAAATCCACAGTGTGACATGTTACCACTAATTATACTCTGGCAGTTGCATGGTAAAATTTCAGATATGCTATTCCTGTTACCTTGTAGGTCGGCTTGAGAGGTCCAGGGGAAATGTTTTAAATGGAAGGAGTAATGGCAATAACGTAATGAAAGGGAATTCTTGGCAGGCATATGGTGTGAGAGGAAGGGATAAGAGTGATGGTAAAAGTAATTAGTCTGTTGAGAATAATGGCATGTAGTTTTTTAATTGCTTATTTTACGACGCTTCATCAACTCCTATGGTTATCTAGCATCTTAATGCGATAGTAATAATGCTAGTGAAATGAGTACAGGGTCCAGTGCCGAAAGTCACCCAACATTTGCTCTTAATGGCTTGAGGGAAAACTCCGGAAAACACCTCAACTAGGTAACTTGCCCCAAACAGGATTTGAACCCAGGCCTGCTTGTTTCACGGTCAGACATGCTAACTTCACAGCGGTGGATGACATGTAGTTGGTGTAATGTAGGATTGTTCTGTTATGTGGAAGTAAATGAATCAGCATATGTGAACTGAAATTTTTCGATTCTTTAGCACACTGGACCTCTCAGCAAAGTGGAAACCCCCCCCCCCCCCCAAAAAAAAAGGTTACTGTGTAAATGCATTTTGTTATGACAATATGTGACCGAGTACTGAACTTGAATGGGAATGTCTTTCTTCGTAACACGTGATGAGTGCATTGTGGGACTAGAGCAGTGCCATAAGCAGCTAAATTACTGGAAGTGAAAGCTGTCATTCAACATAGTGAAAGAGCTTTGCTAATCTGTGGTTTGCAAAACTTGGTATCTATGTACAGCCTTAGATACAAAAAATGACCACTGTCCTGTAGCGTAAAATTTGTCTTAAGTCTACTTCGGACAATGCCTGGTTCACAGAACTTGGAAAAGGATGTTTATTTTCACTTAATTTACTCCTTGAATATATCTTCGTTATAGATTATTCACTAAGGAGGATACTAGTGAAGTGCTGTGTATGGAGTATTGGAGTGTGGCATTGTATGGGGGCAGAAACATGGACATTACGACGAAGTGAATAGAAGCATTTGAAATGTGGATATGGAGAAGAATGGAGCGTGTGAATTGGACAGACAGAATAAGAAACGAAGCTGTGTTGGAAAGAATGAGTGAAGAAAGAATGATGCTGAAACTGATCAGGAAGAGGAAAAGGAATTGGTTGGGTCACTGGCTGAGAAGAAACTGCCTACTGAAGGATGGATGCACTGGAAGGAATGGTGAACGGGAGAAGAGTTAGGGGCAGAAGAAGATAGGCAGATAGCACTGGCTGCTCGTGAGATTTGATGTTGGAGGTTCACATATTGAATATCGTACTCATAAATAAGTTACGACATTAATTTATAGCATTACTGTTTTCGTGTACATGAACTCGTTCTCAGAAATATAAACATAAAATCAAACTAAGAATCAAATACTCAGCTAACCCAGTAATTCGGAAGGGGATGGTGTTGCTGTTGAATATTTCTGGTGAAAATCCATCCTTCTCTCCTTTTTTGTTGAAAATAAGTTGATCACTCTCTTGTTGAAATCCACACATTCCGTAACCATGGATTTTTCAATGGATAGCATTGCTAAGGCTGTTAGACGTTCTTCCTCCATCGTACTTCGAAGAAACGTTTTCACCCGAGTTTGACTCTGTAAAGTTTTATTAGCACTTCCTAGTTTAGAGCGAAACGGGCATTGTTAAGTACTTACATAGAATGTTATACAGAACTCTGTTATTTAACAGACACACTTTGAACTATATAAAACTCCTGATATCAGGGATAAAACGCAGAATTTGTAATGCACATGCTGACTTCTACCCACTCTGCACAATACACTCCACGATACAAACGGCTCAAGACCGTGCTTTCGAATGCGCCCTGTAATCAGCGTTAGGTGATTCATAGCAGTCCTGTAATGAGCATGACGGCACGAGGACTGATATCGTTCTCTGTGCATCAGTCAAATGGGCAAGCTTTCTTTGCGCTTCCTCTAGTGTGAGTCACAGAGGACAGTGTTGGAGCCACAGCTTTCGTTGGCGACAACAGCGGTTTTTTTAAACACACTTTTCCTCTACTTCTTAGCGTGTTCCCACTGCCGCAGGCTGTTTTAAAAGGTCTAGCTGGTTCACTTCTGAGAATGAAACCCCAGATGCAACTATTTCCTCTGACTTTACTGGCTATAACTCACTTATGCTCTAACCAAAAGAAGCCGAACATCCAGCAGTTTCTTTCTATAGTTACTCTTCTCCAAGAGACAGGGGTTCAGTGAACCTAAAGAGAGCTGCGCCTGTCAGACAACATTAAGGTGTGAGTATATGGATCATATGAGGAGACAAAGAGGAAGGCAGAAAATAGGAAAGATTGGAGTAAGCTGAAAACAAAGGAAAAACAGAAATTCCTTCACGTGTATCTAAGCTCTCATGGAATCAACCGAAGTCTTCCGAAGGAAGCTTACAGTCTTACTAATAAACCGTGTATAGTTTTTATATGAGACTTATGCAGAGTTGAGACAGAAAACGTTACTAATAAACAGTGCATAAGTGATGGACGTATAAACAGCCTGTAACTATACAATGGGAATTGCTTTGCAGTAGTTATATACATGAAACCCCTTGTTTAAGCGTTGTATATAGGGAAAAAATGACCGCCCCTCTAACAGCTGTTCGTATCGACTGTCATTTTATGACGATGGTTGCCTAGTAACCAAAGAAGAACAAACCAAATATCATAGAATTATTAGAATAATATTGCTGTAGCTTGTACTCTTTGACCAAAATGTAGTGTGGTAATCGATTACAGCCAGTTGTACTATCGATATTTAACACGCCACACTAGAGCACTCTACCGGATGCAGTAGAGAACCTCAGATATTCTATTACCTTTCGTAACGAAGTAATGACGAAACTATGACGTAGCTGTCTAACAGTTATACTGTTATACACGACGTATGTACTGATTATTAGTAAGGAATTTACACACGACTTATAAACGAGCTACTCATTGTATAAGTATAAGACAGTTAAACGTCTGTATATAGGGTTTTTATTAGTAAGACCGATAGTGTATACCAGCCAGTTATTTTTTTTTGTCTAAGTCTGTACATTATACAATATCAAACATACATATTATGAATGTGACGTGTTGGCAGAAAACTTTTCATAGATTTCTTACAAATTAAATTTTGTGTATGGGCACAAATTGCATAGGTAGTAGGTATTTTAACACACTGATTTTTGTTGCAGAATAAGAAGTACAAGCCTCTGGACCTGAGACCCAAGAAGACACGTGCAATTCGTCGAGCTCTGACCAAGCACGAAAGTCGTATTAAAACACGAAAGGAAATAAGGAAACGAAGAGCAAATCCACCGAGAAAGTTTGCAGTTAAGGCTTGAAATTTAATGACTTCTGGAATGCTGTATCATAAATAAACAAATAAAACGTCCTTGTTTTATACCTCTTTATTAAATTTATATCCTACTCCTCTGGTGAGTTATTGGGTAAGCTTCCGCCCAAGACCGTCTCCAATACTCAGGCCTTAATGTAGGTATCGATAGTGGCCAAAATGGCGCCGGTAGAGGTCCAAGCATGATTACCACGTGGTTTTGTTATGATGTTTTCTTGTGTTAATTACGTCGTGAAATCGGCCATTCGTGTTGTGTACCGGGTTGTAATTCTAATAGTGGATCTGTGTCTCATATTTTAGTGTTTGAGTTTCCGAAAAGTACAACTTTACTACGCGACAAATGGTTTAGGTGCATAATCGTGACAATTTCCAAGTTAAGGAAATTACAGTTTGTTGTTGTTTAGTCAACTGTCCGAAGACAGGTCTGAACATCACAAATGATACCAACAAGGCACCACTTATGAGACAACTAAGCCAAGAGATTATGAGGTAGAGTGGCCATTTCGTATCTTCCTAAAATGACAGTGTTACACATAAAACATTTTGAACCTAAATTAGTTATTAGGAAAGATATTTTTCCTATCGTAAATGGTGATCCTTTTCGTATTCCTCGGGAAATTTCGAATATTACCCATGACGCCTAAAGAGTCATATTTCCTAACCAACTTTCATATCGTACTGTCAGTCATTCTAGTGCCTAGAAAGAATCCACATCAACGGAAAGGGGAACAGATTGAGAGAGAAGAATTTTTCAGGGAATGGTGTGAAAGGGAAATTATTAGCACTTTCGAGATCAGTTTCAAAGTGATGTTCAGGAAAGAAATGTGGTTTCATTTATGACTGTTGTTTAAGGTGACTGTTATTTTCTTAAATATGAAAGATGACCGTGTAGAAGAAATTCTGTCATTAATAACTGTACAAAGGTGTTGAACGAGAGAAAAACATTTCAAACCAATTACCGAGAAAAGTGAAAAGAAGTCATGAAGAGTTAGGCCTAAGCCTAAAAGTGACAAAACATGAAGAATTGAAATTCAAGACGAATTAGGCTAAGGACCCTAGATTGTCAACATCCATATATTAAACATATAAAATATAAGCTGATTTATTATTATTATTATTATTATTATTATTATTATTATTATTATTATTATTATTATTATTATTATTATTATTAGTAGTAGCAGCAGCAGCAGCTTTTGAGTATGTGTTAACCTTTTGTATGCCCAACAACTATTAGTGAACGTTTGCATATACTGCAGTAACTTATACGCAGTTCAGGGTATGATTTTCAACTTACTGAAAAGTGTTTTCAAGCTGGATTGCACTGTCAAGTTCATAACTTCACAGCAATGTGTTTCTACTCGTACCGTATTTATCTTATTGCGTTGTCTCGCCTTTGAAATTGAACTTAACATTGCTCATAAATTAACACTGGATGTTTATTTAAGACAAAAGTTAGTAATTCAACTTCAGAAATACGAAAAATTTAAGTATTTTGACATAAAGATATGGCGGAACCATCTATATAAATGGAAATGGTTGGATCTCTACGGCGGCCATCTTTTTTCTATATTAAGGTCTGAGTATTGGAGACGGTCTTGTTCCGCCCTGATTACTTACATATCAGATTGGTCTTTCCCATGTCATAAAATGGCAACATGCCTATATGAAAGAAAACAGCTGCTAGGATCTCCACTGTCGGAACTGATTTTTTTGGTACTGACAGCTGCAAGCTATTACTCCAGTAATTCCATCAGGGTTATAAAATGACTTCTTTTGCAGTCACAAGTTGGCAGCATAGTGAAATTGATGAAAGTTGTCGTCTTCAAAGTACATTAGGCTGATCACTTTGTATATGTGATCAGGGGCTTCTGTGAGACTCTTGCAACGCAATATAGTGTAGTTTGAACAATTCGCTCTCACGTCATGTCTGTAACGTGAGAGATGTTGTCCAGCTTTTGCACACCCTTGTGATACTTGAGACATACACAAGAGAGGCATTTGGTTGCTCTTCATTGTGTCTAGATGCAGTTGTCTGAAATTTACTTTGGCTCTGGTAGGTTGAACAGAATTCCTTAGCTCCAATGATAGGCTGTTTAATTTTGTGTTGACAGATTTTATTATCAATAAAGAACTTAACTACAAAATCTTGAATTTCAGATCTAGTATAACAGGATTAAAGACAAGTAAAATATTTGTCAGATTAAAAGTCTTAAATCAATGTGATCTAGCTAATATCATTATAAGTTGAAACAAAAACAAAGTAAACTAGAGTGATGAATGAATGAAATAGCCTATTAGTGTCCCTTAGAAGGGCTAAGGCCTCCTGCAAGAGGGAAAGCTCTGGCTCCGTTTTGCTCACATGTCGAGCTAGTCCACGTGGGCGGAGTTGTGTACTACACATCGACAAGTATGACTAAATATTAACACTTTGTCACTTAATTATAACTAAGATATTCAACACTTTTGTCATTTAGGATTGTACTCATTGCTGTTAGTCTGTTATGCACGTTAGTTATCACATTAGAATATTTAGGCTTTGTCATTCAGGTGATTTCAGTTCCTACTCATTGGTCTACGTTTAATTCGCACTAAATTAACATCTAGACTAGAGTACATTTAATACCAAACATGTTGCCTGTAGAAAACACATGTATACATTGCACGTAAGGAAGTATAACAATGAAATTTACGCTAAGCATTTGTGGTTACTGATGTCAACCAGGAGAAGGCGGCTGAAGTACTTCGACGGGGCGGAAGGGAAACAGTCGCGCATGCGCACCGCGCTGTTCATTGCAATATTCCTGTTCCACAAACATCTACTGCACGCGTCTATGAGTCTTTGCGACTTTGTGAAAATAATAGTGCGGTTTTTATTGTAGTGTTTTATTAGTTTCAACAAGACAATTTCTTTTCAGTATACCACAATTCTTGTATTGATTTAGTTATCCTTTGCTTTTCGTGTTAATAGTGTTGATAATAATATAGTTAATAGAATTTATGTTATTGTATACTGTTATTTAGGTTTATAGCAGTTTTTGTTTATTGTAAATTTGTCGACAAAGAGGAAACAAGGATTGACAATCTATAGCGAAGAAAGGAATATTATTAGAAGTGCAAAATAATTCTGTGATGAAGAAAAACAACAACAGTGCCTTTGCATTCCTCTTACGAAACCTACAGCAAAGGTAGAAAAGTACTCTAATCTATCCACAGGAACAATACAGCGTATAAGGAATGACATGAAAGACTGCACAGAAGAAAGTGCGTTGTCGACACCTGAGGGAGAAAAAAACGTAAACGTCCAGACTACCGAAACGCAAATGTAGATGACTTCGACGGGAGATTGACAGAAAAGACATAATTGAGAATTTTTATTTGAAAAAAAAGAGGGCCATCGTTGTAGTAGAGGAGGTAGCGCGTTTGCCTGCTGATCTGCAGTTGTGCTCGGGAGTGAGTTCGATTCCCGTTTGCGCTGACTACCTGGTTGGGTTTTTTCCGAGGTTTTCCCAAGCAGTAGGCGAATGTCAGGTAATCTATGGCGAATCCTTGGTTTCATTTCGCCAAATACTATCTCACCATCATCAATTCAATCGACACTGAAGAAGCTAGTAGTTATTACAATGTCGTTAAATAACAACTAAAAATAGTACCAAGCTGCAACAAACGTCTACCCTTTTACAAGAGAAAACTGATTTGAAATGAAAGACAACATTAAGACGAATACTGAAGAAAAAGGATTTCAGGTGGAAGAAGTGTGCAGCAAAAAAAATTGAGGAAAACACTGTAAATTAGAATACGTGAAGATATCTACAGCAAATAAGAAAGCTTAGGAAAGTGGAAAAACCGATTTTGTATCTGGACGAGATGCGGATACATAGGCCTACCAATTTAACGTTTCCCAAGTGCTGGCAGGATAAAAATGTTACTGGAGTTTTGACTACCGTAAATGTGTTCAGAACCCCCATTGTTGTCCATCAGGATGGGGGCGGTGGGGCTAATGGCTTTTTTTTAGAGATTCGAATTAATATACACGGCTGGAACATAAACAGACGATTATCATGGACAGATCATACTCCAGAAATTTTGAAAAATGTGATAATGATAGTCATAGCGACAGCACCGAAGATGCGGAATCTTTTATGTCTGACTCCGTTCCTGTGTAGCCAAGTAAGTGGACTGAAGTTTTCAGGTCAGAGTGTAGCGTAAAGTTCCCCCGTCCCGCCTATCTACTCCCCGCGCCAACTCGTAGCGCGAAGACAGTACGTGGATGTGAACAAAAAAATCTGTATTTTCTTTTCCTTGCCTCTTCGGTGGTGATGCTGCATGGACTAGGAGTGGTGTGACAGATTTAGGACATTTGCCCCTAAAAAGCAAAATGCACGAATCTTCGCAGTCTCACCTGAAAAATGTTGTTTCATTGGCTATGTTACGCAACTCATACTGCTGGGCAATTAAGTGAAACGAACAGAACAAACATTCTCAAACATAATCAAGAAGCGAGAAAAAATCGTGAAATTATTAAAAAAAAAATATTGATTGTATCAAATTTTGTGGCCAATATGACCTTCCCCTTAGGGGACATAATGAAAAAACGATTCGAAGAACCCTGGTGTGTTTCGTGGGTTGCTACAGTTCGTGAGTAATCTAAACGAGCCTCTCAAAAATCATTTGGAACATGTCACTGTTTAAGGTTATTCTAAGACAATTCAGAATGAACTGGTAGATTGTAAGTTGAGTGTCTGCCGATCTGAAATTCAGACTGAAATCGATGGTATTAGTTTTTCTTAGGGATTAGCAAATGGTCCCACAGACATCTCCCAACTAAGTCAGGGAGTTTTGGTTTTTCGATATGTAGTGCATTTATTTTTGTCCTATACTTATTAGTAATGGTATCAAGAAGTGAAATTTGTATGTACCGAAATCTACTGCAGCTCTCCCAATCCACAAGTTCACGAGCCGCCACTGCCTTTACCCTTTTCTATCCAGTCCTCTGACTGAACTCTTACTTTCTTCGACCCCGACGGCATTAGAGCATTCGAGGCCTAGGGGTTCATTTCCCTTTCCTTCCTCCTCTTTCTACTTTTCTGTTCCTAGTGCTGACCTGCTATGGCACTAAAATCGTCCTCCAGTGGCTTAAGGAGGGAAAGCTGGTGATCAACAAGATCTCCCAGCTAGGTCCAATGGACCCGTCGACCAACAGCAGGTGTGGTCCTCCAGACATTCTGGGGGTCGTGTGTGAATGAAGTAGCCATCAAAACGTTAAAATATGGTGTTCACTTAAATCGGCTACAACTTGCCATTTTCAAAATATTGGAGTGCAAGAGGTCAAATGACTTTATTGTCAAATGCCTGGCATTAGAAAACAACAACATTGCACGTAAGAATAAAATTATGAAAACCAACGCAAAATGCGAAAATCCACCAAATTTTGAAATACATCATGAACCGTAAGTAATGTCATTAATTTCCGAGGGTTATTCTTAGAGATATTTCAAACAAAGAAGTTTGATTAGATTCGAACAGAAGAGCAGATATTGTAGCCATCCACAGGACTCAATCTAAGTAAGGGATTAGTTCTTGATCCTACAATCTGGTTTGAGAGCGATGCCCTGCAGCACAACACGTTGATGAGGAGAAGAAGAAATCCATTTATGAGTCCTGCATCCCTTATCTAAGTGAGAAATATGAGTATAACCTTCCCACTAGTCAGTGGAGTGTTTCTGGTCTTTTGTTTGGTGCACGTGGCACACTCCCTAAATTCACATGTGATATTTTAAAAGCACTCAGATTCCGATTTTTTTAAATTAAAAAAATTTTGTTGAATATTCTTAAGGATTCAATCCAAATATTACATTACCATTTATATTGTGACAGCGACGTGAGATTCGAACTCACGACCAGCGTCCCGCAAGAGAGAAGATCGCGCGGAGCACTTTGGGACTGTGCGCGGCGGAGAGAAGAGAGGGGGTGTATTACGTCAACGCGACGAGAGTGCGCGCGCATCTGGTGCTGGTAGAGAGGAGAGGGCTCTGGATTTTTCTGGAGTGCAATCTCTGGAGACGCGTCGAACTTTCGAGGCTACGTCGCTGTGGTTATAAAAGAAGAAATGCCAGCGAACTCGAGCAGAGTTTTCAGTTGATTAGTCAGCCAGTCAGTGAGAAAGCCAGAGCAAGCAAGCCAGTCTTGTGTACCGGAGTTCGGCTCGAGTGTGCGTCCGCAACTGTGCCAGCATCCGAAGGCCTGAGTTCGAGTGCAGTGGACCGCAGTTGGAGGGACCTGAGTTCGAGTGCAGGAGACCGCAGTTGGAGGGACCTGAGTTCGAGTACAGTGAACTGTCTCTGAAGGTCTGTGGTTCGAGATACTGTGAACTCGAGTGACTGAGCTAGAAGAACTGTGAACCGAGAACTGATAGTTCTGATTTGTAAATAGTAGTTAAGATTAACAGTTCATTGTTCTTCGTAATAGTCCAAGTAAATTGTCATTGCTGTAAGTGGAGTGCTATAACGAATACTGTGTTGAGTGAAAATCCAATTGTTGACGAGAGCGTTTAAGGCGAATTGTAGAAAGGAATTATTGTTGGAAGAATAAAATCCTATTGTTGAGTGGAAATAAATTCACAATATTTTGGCCATTGATGATTCTGTTGGGTTTGCATTTCTCTGAATTTTTTACTAAACCATTCCTGTCTTTCTAAATGATTCTGTAGTGCTTTTATTCTGGATCTTTACGGTCACCCTCATTGAGGGCAGATTATTTTCTTTAAATATTTATATACATCATTTTGGGGTGCTGAATTCAATGGAAAAATCAGCTTCTTTCTATCACGTCACATTTTCTAGATACACAGCACTAACACAAAGACAGTAATACAATGCTCGTTTTTGCTTCCTTTCCGAGATAATTGGTTTATATGAAATATTTAATAGCGTGTTTTGGGAAAGTCATTAATTTAATTCCCAATGTGCTCAGTCAATTTAAAGCCCAGTTCCCACGGTGCTTGTTTCCTGGCCGGCCAGCAAGCTTGGTGCTCTGATGGGTACGCCAATGGCTCTCGTGTTTGCAGCTATGCTGATTATTGTTCACACGCAGCTGGCTCTTTTCAAAGTTCAAATTGGAAAATCATCTGCTGTTTCAGATGTTGCAAACACTCATGATCAAAAAGAAACCAAACCATGATTGGAAAACAACTAAAGTCATACATAAACAATAGTAAATGTCGTATAATAAAGTAATTAAACCAGAAGTGTAAAACAGCTAAAGTAATGTTTCATATAAAACAATTATCTCGGAAAGGAAACAAAAACCGGACAAAATTATATTAAACATTTTTGTTTCAAATATCTCAAAGAATAACCCCCTGAAATTAATGATGTTACTTATGGTTTATCCTGTATAAATGAAAATTCGACAAAACTATTTTACCTTATTATGCACAGTTTCTTTTATGAATAATTACTCAGAAATTAGTAACTTTGCAAAAATAACCAAAGTTTTTCTTATTACTGGACTGGGAAATACAAACATTGGTCAGTATGCTGTATCATATGCATGAATGGCAATCATCTATAAAAATTGTGAACAAACCTATTCACAGCTGTTCTGTCATACTAGTGACCATTAAATTGTGACAGCCTGTTTGTAGTACCCCCAGACTGTTCTTCTAGCTACAGGTTTCTATTTTTACATCTTACTCCTCCATCCCAGATTACTTCATTGTCACTGTGCGGGATTTCCATCTGTTAATAAAAAGAGATTGAACTCGTGTGCTTTGGATCCAGAGACAAATATGGCTGATGCAATGTTAATGTTATGTTTTATTTTACGACGCTCACAACTGCAGAGGTTATATCAGCGTTACCGGATGTGCCGGAATTTTGTCCCACAGGAGTTCTTTTACATGCCAGTAAATCTACTGACATGAGCCTGTCGCATTTAAGCACACTCAAATGCCATCGACCTGGCCTGGGATCGAACCCGCAACCTTGGGCATAGAAGGCCAGCGCTATACCAACTCGCCAACCAGGTCGACTGGGCTGATGCACAGAAAGTAAAATATATATATATATTTTTTTTTTTTTCTATTGACGAAGTAATTGTACAATCAGTACTAACTACGGGTTTTAAAATTAACAATAAAATTTTAAACACTATACTGTTCGCAGACGATCAGACAATTTTTAGCGGCTCTGAAAATTTACAATTAGCAGTTTACAAACTAAATGAACTAGCAAAGAAATTCAATATGACAATCTCTGAAAGTAAATCGAAAGTAATGGCATTCAACGGAAAAGATCATATGAGATGTAAAATCAGCATTAATGACAGCATAATAGAACAGGTGAACAATTTTAATTATTTGGGATGCAACGTATCATACTGCCAGAAAGAAGATATTAATATTAAATTAAATAAATTCTACAGAATGTGCGGCACTATAAAAAGAACACTGAAAAATAAAACACTGCAGAGTACACAATTAAAATTTTATAAAGTGATGGCGGTACCTACCTTAACATATGCAAGTGAGAACTGGACTCTTAATCGTGCAGACAGAAGAAAAATAGAAACTGCAGAAATGAAGTTCTTGCGTTCAATAGCAGGTGTGACAATATTAGACAGGAAACGAAATGAAGATATTAGAAAAGTCTTAAATATTTTTAATTTAACAAATAGAATCGAAAGCATGAGAAATGGCTGGTATGAGCACGTTCGAAGAATGCCTACAGACAGAATCCCCAACAGCTACTACAATACAAACCAAGAGGACGTAGAAGTGTTGGACGCCCAATCACTAGATGGGAGGACTTATTAAATTTCGCTTGATGTGAAAACAGGTCAAAAGGCCTAATTTCATGACGCAGAAGAAGAATATATTTTTCCTTTGGCGATTTTTGTTAGAAATGATTTATATTTTGCGTGCTATGTCTATTTTTGTTTCGTAAGTACTAGAGCTCTCAGAATTTCTTGCCTTTTACAAGAAATCTAAAGGAACTGAAATAAGTTGTGGTACTTATGTAGAATTGATTAATAATACCTTTAAAGACGGAAGTATTGATTTGAAGTTGTATTACTTCTCTTAGTAAATGATCTGGATGGTGAAGTAGCTTATTCTTGTAAGCACTCTGTAGATTCTGAATGTGAGTGGGCAGAAAGTGTATATGAAGTTCATTGTAGAGTAGTAAGCATCATTCAGTGATTTTTGGCAAATAGCGCTGCATAAACTGCTTTGAAAAAGAATGCACGGACAGAATGCTGTGTCGATCGACATTATTAAATTTGAACACCGTATTTTTAAGAATTTACAAGCAGACTATGTTCAAAAATAGGTTTAAGTAGTCAAATATTCCTGTAATAATATTATGGCATACTTGAAATATTATAATGTGAAATATGAACATTCTTACAGAAAGAAAGAAATATGATTGATGCTTTCGAGAGGATGGTATGTACTATGTATGGAGAATTGGATATAATGACAAGCTGTATACCTTGTATAATGATGTAGCACTGTCAACATATCAGAAGATTACAGTGGGCTGGACACGTAGGAGGGACGAATCCCAAGGATGGTTTTGGAGGGAGGAGACAAGTTGGAAGACCTTGGAATCGCTAGGAGGATGTGGTCCGAAAGGATGCTGTTTCTGTGTATCATATACGGAACCTGAAAGGAGCAGAAAGAAATAGAGAAGAATGGAGGAAAGCAGTTGGGGAGATCATGGCCCAAGAATGGGCCATAGTACCATTGACTGATTGGAATATTAATAAAATCAGATGCAAGTGATAAAAATGTTACATTACTTTCTGGGCATCCCTTGTATGAAATTTGTTAGACCAGGGCAGGGCACTGGGAGCAAATCCAAACTCTAAACGAGGATGCTTAATATTCATCCGTCATGGCATCAACGCTGCACGATGTACAGCGGGGAAGGGGTTGAAAAGAAGTCATATGGCTTCCCATGAGAGAATAGAATTCGCTCTTGGTGCCCAGTCCTGTGTTAGACCACTGAGATTCATTGGTATGGCAAAAACATTTATTTAATGTTAAATATAATAAAGGTTTAGTTACATCAGAAAAGCATGTTAGGGACAGGACATTTATACATAAATTAATGTTCATGTTATAACACAAGAGATTTCTGTGTAATTGTAATTGAAGAGTTTGCGGGAAAAACGATGAATGTCACAGTTTTCTTAAGGTTGATGTCATTATCTAATTCAATGGATCACTGCGAAATTTAATGTTCTTATGAAAAATGGTAAAGAGCGATCAGTTTGGAAGTAAATCCCGAAAAGACAAAGTATATGATTATGTCTCGTGACCAGAATATTGTACGAAATGGAAATATAAAAATTGGAGATTTATCCTTCGAAGAGGTGGAAAAATTCAAATATCTTGGAGCAACAGTAACAAATATAAATGACACTCGGGAGGAAATTAAACGCAGAATAAATATGGGAAATGCCTGTTATTATTCGGTTGAGAAGCTCTTATCATCCAGTCTGCTGTCCAAAAATCTGAAAGTTAGAATTTATAAAACAGTTATATTACCGGTTCTTCTGTATGGTTGTGAAACTTGGACTCTCACTCTGAGAGAGGAACATAGGTTAAGGGTGTTTGAGAATAAGGTGCTTAGGAAAATATTTGGGGCTAAGCGGGATGAAGTTACAGGAGAATGGAGAAAGTTACACAACACAGAACTGCACGCATTGTATTCTTCACCTGACATAAATAGGAACATTAAATCCAGACGTTTGAGATGGGCAGGGCATGTAGCACGTATGGGCGAATCCAGAAATGCATATAGAGTGTTAGTTGGGAGACCGGAGGGAAAAAGACCTTTAGGGAGGCCGAGACGTAGATGGGAGGATAATATTAAAATGGATTTGAGGGAGGTGGGGTATGATGATAGAGACTGGATTAATCTTGCACAGGATAGGGACCGCTGGCGGGCTTATGTGAGGGCGGCAATGAACCTTCGGGTTCCTTAAAAGCCATTTGTAAGTAAGTAAGTATGAAAAATGGTAAAAAGGAGAATTATCACCATGAATACAGTAATCCTTTCCTTTATTTTCTATAGAAACAGCACTACATCTTGCAGTTATAGACTCAATTATATCATTATGTAATCCTTAATAGAAATGTGACATTCATAGTTTTTCCTGCAAGCTCTTCAATTGTATGGCTGATTTTTTTTTCTTGTTACCATACTGTATTTCCTGAAAGTAGTGTACTGTATCTTACCAGATATAAAAACAGTCCTTAAGTATTATTAAATAAAAATTAATACATTAATTCTCCACAACAGTTTATTTAGTAAATAAAAAAAAAAGTGACTTTCTTAGATGATATAGTCGCGACGCTGTTATTCCCAGCATGACTCCTCCTCTTTGCTTACGTCTTAGGAAGTCAGGGCTCTATAAAGTCTAGGTAGGTAGTATCATTCGGCATTTTTGTTCTTTCGTTGCCGAGCTACCAGACGAGGGATCTATTTGTCACACCGTTAAACATTACTGTAATTCAGCAAATAATTGAGCGGCAAATAATGTCCTTGTGTGCTTTCTGCGAACGCCAACGAAAGAGCCAAAATGGCGGACGATTATATTAAGTATTTATCGAGCTTTAGGAAATGCTTTACATCTTCATCAGCGAATCACAAGACCCACACATTTAAATGTAGCCGACCTGCAATGTGATTGGCTGCCGGAAATTAGAGCGACGGGGCTATAGTATCTCACTCCTACTATAGTTTTCGTGTATAACAGCCGAATCTCCATTCCTAGAATTTTCGATATCAAGTCTTTTCAGTTCCGCAGTGTCTCCAATAAGACGTGCTGTATTTCATCGTGTAATTGTCGCACCCTTATTTCCAGACAAACTGATCAGGACTTTAACATTTCACCGCATAATTATCACATAGATATTTCCGTTTATTACGATCAGAAATATTTAAAAGTAACATGCCGCTATTGCAACACAAAGTACATTCATGCTTAAGCCCGAATGTGCGAGAAACAGTAGTGACTGCTGACAAAAGTGAGTGGGGTGGGGTTGCGAAATATTAGCACCAAGCCAATAATCATAAATGCCTTCAGTTCAGTACAATTATTGGTTATGAGTGGCTGTTGTTCAGTAGTGTTCAAATACTTTTTTTTAGGCCTATACCAATTATTATCTTTCCGTGGACTGGTCTAGTAGTCAGATATCTACTTCAGTGCACCAGTTGTACTAGTACATGTGGTTCAACAACAACCATGAAGGCTTTAGTCAAGGAAAAAGTGTTTTTAATTCAGTAACATCACAGTAATTTTTTTTATTTTTAATGGTATTATTCTCATTAAGTTTCTAGAATCCCACACTAATACTGGTTCCCCTCCTTTCTCTGTACGAATCACTCAGCTTGGACCTGCTGGCTTGCACACACCTGTTATATGGAAGCTGATTACTGAAAGTTGACGCGACCAATCGTTACCTTTTTAATTTATTCTTCACTTAATGGTCACACCATATATTTTCACTCGGAAAAAAAAAAGCATTAAAAATACGACGATTATGTGATGAAATGCGGTATGTATCAATACAGTGTTGAACTGATAGTTCACACTTTGAAAACTCGTTTTCTTACCAGAGGCTGATTGCTTGCTTGCTGGCAAATGATTCTTATCTGATCATTAGGGCCCAAATTCTTAGGTTGTGACCTATTTCATTACTTGTTATTGAATTAATATTTATGCTCGACCATGCCGAAATGTACTAATTATACACCTGGTAGCAGACCTTTAATGCATGTCATTAAAGTACACCTACTCATTAAAGGTCAGGTCTTTCAGCCAATGACTCAGGTTACAACTGTTCAGCCAATGACAGGTCAGCTTTCTACCGTTATAAAACCGCAAGTATCGATTATTCTCGGATATGCAATCAAAAGAGAATTAGCGAAAAGTCACGGAGGCTGGAAATCCAATACTGTCGCAGAAGGTTATGTTCTGTTACTATAATAATTAGCGTTAATTGTAAATAATATTCAAATAAATTCAATTTGTCATCTCGTTTTTCAATGTCGAATTCAATAATCAAGATTATAATATTATCAAGTTTAACGGGACTACGTCAAGGTCAATGATATTATTGTTCCTCAGAAAAAATCAATACTTTCGCGTCTGCGCACATCTCACAATTCACGACCTAGAACAAGGTCACTTCCGATCTTGTCAGATACAAATAAAATATATACATCTGAATACCGGTAATTTCAAGTTAGAAATATGGTCGAGCATAAAAAGTCGTATGAAACTCGCCTATAATGGTAATTAAGAAGCTCGTATGAAAATTATGAAACTCGCTTGCGCTCGTTTCATAAATATCCATACTCGATTCTTAATTACTATCATTATAGGCTCGTTGCATAATGTACTATTAAATTTTTTATGAATTTCATACACAATGAAGCAAAATATGTTAATTTTATTGGAACTAAAACCGACTAAAATGTTGTCACAGTCTAAGATGATTAAAAACATTACTTCTGACATGAACATCAATTCCACTGAAAAAAAAAAAAAAATCTCGTGGTCGTGTGTGCAGCCATTCATGCATCGTCTGGTGCACTTCTTCATTAGAACCACAGTCTAGTATATACAGTTGCGAAGCTCAATACGTAGTAAATATGCAAACATTAAGTAGTTGCTCACCACTAGGATCACTAATATCGCCTCATTACAGGCAATGCAAAATAGTACCGTCACAGTCTATTGTTTCTAGCACCCTCAAAACTTAAGCTTTGTGACTGTATATAGTAGACTGTGATTAGAACGAAATGTCTTTCCTCCCATCGCTTCCTTGACTGGTCCAAACATGTGGTAATCACTTGGGGCGAGGTGTAGCGAGTATGAGACGAAACCTGGGGACACACCCACCAACCCGCAACAAAGAGAGCAAGCAAGGAATGGTGGCATTCCTCATCACCAATACATGCAGCCATCTGCAGGAAAGGTTATGCTGACTCTTTTGGGACGAACGAGGCATTATCTTGGAGAAACACCATCACCAGTGCGTCATATTCAGATTTGCTAAAAAATCATCTTCGGTCTGCAATCAAATTAAAGTGATGTGGACGTCTGACTACAGGTATCATTTTGCAACATGACAATGTTAGGCCTCATACTGCCTGTCCAAGAATTGAACCATTAATGACCTTCACTTGGTACTTTTCTACATCTGCCACACTCACCAGACCTCGCCCCAAGTGACTACTACATGTTTGGACCACTCAAAGAGGCAATGAGAGGAATGACATTTCGTTCCAATGAAGAGATACCCTGGGTGGTGCATGAGTGGCTGTACACACGACCACAAGATTTTTTTTTCAGAGGAATCCATGGACTTCCTATGCGCTTGAGAACCTATGAAGGAGACTATGTCAAAAAATGATACACTTATGTTTCACTTTTGTTCAATAAATTAAATGGCGGGGGGGGGGGGGGAACGGCTTTCATTTGACTCTCCCTCGCATATGTGCACAATTTTTCACAAATTATGTTAAAAACTGTACCCAGAACAATTTTTTTTTATTTAATAATAATTTATATTTTTAATAGACATTTATGTGGGCGTCACATGAAGATAATACATTTTCTAAAAGTTTAAAATGAATCTAAATTTAATTTGGATATTCCTTTTTTTACTTTCTTAATAATCATAATAATAATAATAATAATAATAATAATCCGTGGCGCTACAGCCCATGAAGGGCCTAGACCGACCAGCCGGCTGCTGGCCTCACGCCCACATGCCGAAGCAGAGGTGGACGATCATCCAACCAGAATGGAGGTATCGTGTGATTAGCACGATGATCCCCCCAGCTGTTATAGCTGGTATTCGCAACTGGACTTCGCTACCTATCGTAGCTCCCCAAGTGCATCACGATGGTGGGTGGGCACCGGTCCCATACACTGGCCGAAATTTCATGAGAAAATTTCTTCCCCCATGAGGACTCGAACCAGCGCACATTTCGTAATGCGAGTCCTAGGTGGGATGTCTCAGACCACGACACCACGGCGCGGGACCTTAATAATCATCATACGTGTAAATGAATGCAGTATTTCATGCACAGACCTGTTGTCAATATGTGTGCAAAGTTTCATTACTCTAGATGTAACCATCTGGGAGATAACTTATTTCTAGTATGCTGAAATGTAAAAAAAACTCTGATTTGCGGTAAAATCACTTTAAAGTTTATAATATGCATTCTGAATATAGTAACCTATTACATGGGATAAACTGATTATTTCTAACTCAGAATAAATATATAGCAATGAAATCTTCACTACAGTATTCCCCAAGAAATTGTAAATTTTTTGGCACCATATTTAAAAAAAAATGAAAGAAAAAAAAAAAACAGATCAAAACTCAGTAGCTCGGTCCCTTAAAATAATAACATATTATTTTAGTTTGATCAATATGCTTTTTATGTAAACTTCAAAATGATGAAAAACATCCTTTTGATACCTCAAATTATAGGATGCGTGCTGGCAAATGATTCATATCAGATCATAACAGGCCCGATTTTCTTTATTTTCCGGTTGCCATGGCACTTCTAGATATTTAGATTGGACTGTAATCTTACAGACTATGCTACGCCACTGCAATCACTTGATCACTAGTTCATAACTTGAGCAGGCAGTAACATGTACGACACTGAAATGTTATAAATTCACTGGCGATGTATCTCCACCTTCACTAGGTGTAACTGATACATCTGTACTGTTACTCTCACTGATACCGTTGGAAGACACTCTCGTCACATCAGGCACAAGAGCAAACATTTTAACAGTATATAGTCCTCTAGGGAAGTTGCTCTGTTTCTGCTCTTTGATACAATGCAACCCTGCTTGTTTAAGCAATGTTCTCAGAAGGGAGATCGGTCGTGTAACAGATGAATCTTCCTTGTCAACTTCAACTTTGTCAGATGACGTCAGATTCTCCTTCACCACTATAATGCCGTTTGGCTTCAATCCTTGCCTGCAAGAGATTAAATATTATCCATGTTGAATCTTTCGTACACTACTTTTAACACTTGAATATAAATAACTGATTAAATGGCGATCTTACTCGTGTTAATTGTGTAAGTATGTGCGGCTTACAGCTGTTTCGGTGCTTCTTCACACCATCCTCAGAGCCTACTAGATCTCGGCGTCATCTCCAACTTCGCTGCCTGTTATGTGGGTGCGTTTGATTGTTGAAAAGTGTTGAAATATGGTGTCAAATATACAGACACACTCTGATCAAATTCTCAACACACAGATCAATTTCAGAACACACACACTATTTGACACCACATTTCAACACTTTTCAACAATCGAACGCACCCACACAACAGGCAGCGAAATTCGAGATGACGCCGAGATCTAGTAGAGGATGGTGTGAAGAAGCACCGAAACAGCTGTAAGCCGCACATACTTACACAATTAACACGAGTAAGATCGCCATTTAATCAATTATTTAAACATTATCATTCTGTGAATGCTTTCATCAAAGATGGCAATGAGTGAAAAAACAAGATGTTCCCGGTTGTATTTCCGAAACCTTTATTCCGAAGGCCGTCATTTCCGAATGACCTTGTTTCGAAAATTCTTATTCTCGAATGCCATATTTTCGAATCGGAATGATTATTCCGAATGACGTATTTCCGAACAGGCAAATTTCCGTATCCTTATTCCCGATTCAGTAATACCATTGTTTCGTTGCCAGAAAATGTAAAAAAAAAATAATTAAATGTTTGCTGCAAGAGTTTAGAATGGGACGGTACTGTTAATGCAAGTTATCTTGAACCTTCTGAGCGGGGACAGAGGAGCAGAGGGAAGGAAGCGAGTAACGCGGGTGGAGACAACTGAATTGTTTGCGCATGCTCCGCAGCATAATCTCTTGTCAAGAAACATTATACTATTTCCTTCACTGCGTACCAGTAGTGTTACCATGGAGCAGCAACCACAGGGTAGTAATTATGGTGAAATCACACCACCGCGGAGAAAAAGTAACGCTGTTATCCATAGCCGAGAAAGAGAAATTATCGCAAATATAATAAAATTAAGCGTTGCGAGGAAGAAAAATTAAACAAATATTTGCTGGAACCTCTTGCTAAGGAATATGAGAGAGCGGCTAAATACTCTGGCAAAAATATTAGTTCCGTGAAGAGAATTAAAAATAATATTGAATTACAACCGAATGAACCTCACACTACTCGGGAAAGAATAGTTATGTAATGTTGAGAAATTATTGCTATAATAGTTATGTACAATAGTGCGTGTACTGTGAACGACATAATGAATTACTGTTGCAAGTTATTATTTTCTTATAGTTCTACTAAACATATTATTTCATTCCAGAATTAGGACTTGTGTAAAGTTGAAGTGGACGACTTCGATCAACACGTTATTCGGGATACAATTGAAGAATTCTATCGTGTTCAGAAAGTAGTACCTACGATTAAGAAGATAATTCCGAATGGATGATGCCATTGACGAAATAATTAATTTTAGAACAAGCAATGATGGCAGCAATGATAGGGATATGGATTGTGTATAATTGTAAATTAATGTAAATTCAAATAATAAGCCTGTAAAACATTGTTATAAGAATATGTACATATTAGCTGAAGGTGTAAGGCCTATATAATGTACAGAAGTAGCTGTAGTAACTCCTCCATTGCCGGTCCCCAGCCCGGATGAGAGAGGAGTGTACACACGATTATATTTTAAATACTTACTCATTACAGGTTAATTAAAGCTTGCTACGAAACTATGTTCTCCTCTCAAAACCGGAGTATCGAGAGAAGATGATGTCTGTATTGAACCAAGTTCTTTTACAGTAGAGAGCCGTAAGGTAAAAGAACCAACGTTTTCTGAAAAGAGTCACGTTACCAGAGGGAGGGGCATCCTTGCCGTGCCGTTACGTTGATGAGTACACGCCGTACCGAGCAGTTCCAAAGACAGACTTAGGGGATGTAAGGTTCAAGATAACTTGCAATGACAGTACGTATGATGTCAACCTAAAAGAAAAATGGATTCGGCTTCAGAATAGAATTTGCAATATCACCCGGGAATGACACATACAATAATGATAACTGCCAGATGAAGTACTCGAGAACATTGGGACAACAATTATTGTCACTTTAAAAATTTCCTCCGTAAATGATGTATGAATAATAAGTAAAATGTAATAGTTCGGAAATGAAGGTCTTTGGAATAAAGGTTTCGGAAATACGACCGGGAATCGAAGCAAGGAGCTTTTGGTGGCCTAATCTCCACTCTTCTGCCTGTCTCCCCTTTCACACAAGATTTGATAGCGCAACTAAAACTTGTTTAAGAAAACTTCCAACTCGATTTATTCATTACTTTTCTTATTGACAACAGATTATCACAATGGACAGAAATTCATACGGAAGTAACACAAGGACGCGGCCTTTCATAGTTGTTCATTATAGAGGGTGTAAACGATATAAACTGACAAAATTATATATACAGTATTTATCAGTCATATTTAAAGATAAAACACACATATTAGGTTAATAATACAGTGTTCATAGATTTGATAAAATACATTAAAGGTGATATGTTACAGTTGTATGAACACTAATGATTAGTGTTCATACAACTGTAACATATCACCTTTAATGTATTTTATGCTCGATCATGCCGAAATGTAGTAATTATACACCTGGTAGCAGTCCTTTAATGCATGTCATTAAAGTACACCTATTCATTAAAGTTCAGATGTTCCACCAATCAGAAAACACAAACAGAAAGCGCAAGTATCGATTATTCTCGGATATGCAATCGAAAGACAACTAGCAAAACGTCACGCAGGCTGGAAATCCAATACTGTCGCAGAAGGTTATGTTCTGTTACTATAATAATTAGCGTTAATTGTAAATAATATTCAAATAAATTCAATTTGTCATCTCGTTTTTCAATGTCGAATTCAATTTCAAGGTTATATCAAGTTTAACGTTTATCCTACTTTCTAGATTATATCAAGGTCGTCGACATTCGTTGCCCGGAAGAAACAATACTTTCGCGTCTGCGCATATCTCACAATTTACGAGACTGCACAAGGTCAGTTCACTCCCCAGTCACATAAGAATAACATGAATACTTATGAATAATTTCAAGTTAGAAATATGGTCGAGCATAAAAAGTCGTATGAAACTTGCCTATAATGGTAATTAAGACGCTCGTATGAAAATTATGAAACTCGCTTGCGCTCGTTTCATAAACATCCTCACGTCTTAATTACTATCATTATAGGCTCGTTGCATAATGTACTATTATTTATCAGTCTACTGAACAAAATGTCTAGTGAAATTTAATTATTTCTTATAATTTTATTTTTAATTTGTAACATATAATGTTTTTAAGATTGATAGTGGAAAAGGAGAAGTTGTCAGATATATGTAGCTTTGAATCTAACGTGCTTGAATATTCAATGTAGAATGCACCGCTAAGACTGTACACTGGTACGAGCCTCATTGAGAATGAAAAATGCCCTGTTACCACAAGCTTCGTCCTTAAAGGAGGCATTTACACTATTGAAATCACCATTATGTACTGGATAAATTACGAAATAATGATAATTAGCAGTGTTTATAATACAAGTTCAAGGAAAACCACCAGACAAGAATCAAACTCCTCTGAATTCTTATGCTATCAATGTTAAGAAATGTTTCTTTGCACTGTGAGACATTAAATAATCGCTAATCTCTGCATGTTGACTATTTTTCTCTGTTAAATAAAACGTATCTAAAATCCACTAGGACTAGCGGAAATGCAACTAATTTGGCAGCACTGGGATTGGCGGGTGTGTTGCACTAGTGTACAGTCTCAATGGTGTATTCTATGTTGAAAATTCAAGCACATTAGATTGAAAACTATATATTTCCAATAACTTTCCACTTTTTCTATTTTCTGCTATTTGCACTAATAACGGAGTTTGCCTATGTTGCTGGACTTTTGAATCACCCTGTAGTTAAAAATGAAAATGTTGCATACTTGCAGGACTTGAAGAACGCGACAAAGTCTTCATCAGTAAGATGTCCTAACACCCACTGACACCAAATTACATCATATTTCCCTGGTTGTGGTGAGAAGTTCTGGAGGCCTGTAACAGAAATAGAAAAGTGAAGAGGAAGGACTGTTCATGTCTGAACTTCTTTATGGTCATATTCTTCAATTCACAGAGTGCAATTAACGGAGGAGATGGACGGAATTACCCTATCCGTAGGATATGTTTCCCTTCCTAATAAAATTATCCACTGAACATAATTTGGACAGGGTCTTGAAAAAAGAATAAGGAATTTTAAAAATAATTTGATAGAAATGAGTAAAAAATAGTATTTTTCCAATTTTTATATTCCGGAACAAATATAACTCAATCCAGGATAAGGACACACCATTAAAATCCAGAACAATCCTGGGAAATCTAGGACATCTGGCAACCCTGTTAGTGGAAAAATCATTAAAATAAAGTAATATTGATAATGTAGTAACAGTAGTAGTAATAACAGTAATGATGATGATGATGATGATATTATTATTATTATTGATGATGATAATATTATTATTATTATTATTTTTTTCTATTATTGTATTTGTATTCCTGATGGCCTTAACAACACCAGAATAAATAAATAATAATAATAATAATAATACTCCATTTTGAATTTTGCGTACACTACATTTAACACTTGAATATAATTAATTGATTAACTAGTGGACTTACTCGTGTTAATTATGTAAGATTTGTCCGGCTTACAGCTGTTTCAGTGCTTCATGCACCATCGTCAGAACACAAGAAATACATCACACTAACATATGAAAACAAAAGCACACATAAAATCGCATCTTCATTCAGAAAACAGAAATACAACATAACATACAGAACAGAAAACACACTACAAAGACATCTCAACACACAAAAAACACAAACAAATAAATACGACCACACAGGTGTATACAAACTCACATGTAATAGTTGCGACAAGTTCTACATTGGACAGACAGGCAGATCATTCTAAACACGCTACAAAGAACACATTAAAGCAATAACCAGAGGACACAATACATCTACATACGCAGATCACATAACCAATACTAACCATACATACAACAACATAAATACGGACATGGAAATCCTACACATACAACCCAAGAACCAAAAACTCAACACACTAGAACAATACGAAATATACAAACACACCAAAACACACCCCGATTAAATTCTCAACACACAGATCAATTTCAGTACACACACACTATTCGACTCCACTCTTCAACACCTTTCAACAATTAAACACACCCACTTAACAGGCAGAGAAGTTCGAGATGACGCCGTGATCTAGTAGGCTCTGATGATGGTGCGTGAAGCACTGAAACAGCTGTAAGCCGGACAAATCTCACATAATTAACACGAGTAAGTCCACTAGTTAATCAATTAATAATAATAATACATTTTCTACGGCAGTCTCTATCTAGGATTCTATCCCCCCTCCATTAGAAATCTTAATTCGCACTCTGCTTCAATATGGTTTGTTCTTACCTGCACAATACAGATCTCCAAGTTTTTGACATTCTCCAATAAAATTTTTCGCCTCTTCCAAGAATGAAGAATTCTGCTCAACTAAGTCAACTTTGTCAAAGAAACGGAGAAGAAGGTGCTTGGTAATTCTTCCAATGCCAGCTCCGCAGTCCAGGGCTCTTCCATGCCCTGGAGGATTCTGTAACTATTTTGAAATTAAAATGTTAGCCCAAACATGATCCAGATATATGGTCAGTAACTACATGGACTATGGCTAAGTACTGTGAACATCAACAGTCATGCTTATCTACCTTCACAA
Organism: Periplaneta americana; assembly: GCF_040183065.1. Taxonomy (NCBI): domain Eukaryota; kingdom Metazoa; phylum Arthropoda; class Insecta; order Blattodea; family Blattidae; genus Periplaneta; species Periplaneta americana. The sequence continues at coordinate 171,688,539 of NC_091128.1, forward strand.
TAAATTTCTCCCATATGTATACTACACTTGATCCACAGTTGCTACAATTACTGCAAACAGTCCTAAGTTGAAAGTTCAATAACATTATTCTAGGGTTACTAAAACATAAAACTATTATGAAAAGGTTATGCAGAACATAAAAATAATAACTGTAGTACAGCTTAGGCCAGGCCTGCACAAGGTTTGCGCTCTCCGAGCCGGGTTACAGCTCATGAGCGGAATGCAGGTATTAACTGCGCTCTGTATAAGGGTGGACTGGAAGAAGGGGTGATCTCGTACAAAATGTACACAAAAGGAAGTACTATTACGAGTGCTTATGAAATGAATTCCCGTTCAGTGTTTGCAAAACTATCTTGGACTATTATTAATTAATAAAGAAATATTTATTTTACAGAAATAATAGAAATTTTATGGCTACTTAAATGTACAATATCATTTCGTTATATTTTTATTTATCAGTACATCAAAACGAGGTTTTATGCTGTTGGCAGTTGAAAGGAACAGTAGCCTACTGATCGTAATGAAACATCAGTTACAGATGTTCGATGTCTGCCTTTATTAAAGTTGATTATAGAAAACAGTTGCTCACAAATATAGGCCTAAATATTGAGCCAAACATAGTAATCATTTTCACAGCCAGCCTGTGTAGTCGTGGATATTATTGCTAATGTTTAGTCTTGTAAAACTCAACCAGGCTAGTAGTATTATTCAAACGGTCTTTAGCCCTTAGGTCACATTGAAGATCAATAAGTTCGAGCTGTAAATCGTTAAATGTTATGTTCCGTCTTTTAGATTCCTCCATACTGTACTGTAGCAGTAGGTAAGCAACGTGAAACAGTTACTGAGAATAGGCCTACACACTGCACTCCACTAGATAACTGAGTGGTCATTTCCCTCTCCTCTACCTATAGCAAGCCTATGTCATTCTGACGTATCTTCCTCTCCGTTTCGGCGAGCAGAAAACATGGCTCTCCCACTCTGAAGGAGCACGCGCGCTCGTTAAGCGCTGTTTGTGCAGGTATGGCTTAGGCAATTCATGTGATACCTCTCTTCTAGAAATGAGCGTGTACACTCAAAAGCAATGGTGGTTGAGAGGGGAGGCAAGAAATGAAATTCGGCAACAGTGGGACATGGCTATTTATGAGCTGCTCATGTTTTACATCCAAATGTTTTGCAAAAATTAAGATCAACTCTGGCTGCTCTGATTTAGCCTGTAATTGTTTCCAATAGCTTACTTTGAATAACTGCTTCAAGAAGCCTACTGATCCCTGTATGTCAGTGTGGGAGATGAAGCCAAAACCGCCGAGGACTCCATCAACAGTAGCAGGAACTGCAGACCAGTATTCTGCTGCCTGCGTGTAGAACGAGGCTTTCTGCTTCTCTTCTGATTCTATGACACTCGGATCAGCTGCATCCATCTCACTCTCAGACTAAACAGTTACACAGTCACAATTTTAATAAAACTGCCTCTGAAACTAGACAAAGAAAATTAACTGAATAATACAAGCACAATAGGTTTGACGTTGCACCAGGGTGTCCGAAAGCAGTACCTTCAATTTTCTCTCTTTCTCAAACATTACTCAATCAACGAGCATTTATAGTTGGATTTTAAGCACATTCCATACCTTTACTTTTCAATTTAAGAGGAGGCTGAGTAAACCTAGAGGCCGTTCTAGAAGTTTTGACAACGAAAAAAATCAGGCCACAACCCGGGATTGAATTTCGGACGTTCCAGTCCGTAACCAGTTGCTCTACCAACTGAACTACCCAGCCGCACAGAAATGGGCATTGTATCAATATTATTAAGTTCTCTACGATAACTTTTTGATTAGGTTATGTTGGGTAATAATTCACTATAACAAACACATTTGCAATTTCAATATTAAGACCTAGCTGTATGGCAATTAATTAATTAATAAACATGTGATACAACATTAGGAAAATACAAAGTATGATTACCTCTACGTATACATTCAACAGTTATGTGTATTATTTTCACACTATTCCAACCATGTGTTTACATTCATTCGATAAACAAACGAACAGATGTTATTCATGTTTTTGTTTCCGCATTTGTTTTTAGTGCAAGTGTGCCAACTCACACAACATTGACCAATCACTTTGCAATTGGTGTTGTTACGGCTGCCAACGCTACCAATTTGTGTCCAACATGGCAGACATGGCGAAAGCTGAGAAGTTAGCAGCAGCCAGAAAGAAAGTAAGTAAACTAATTATTAGTATTTGAGATGTCTCTTCGTATAAAATTAGAACACAATGTCAATATGCATTAACGAGCAATAAAAAAAATTTCGAGTGCAATGTTGACACTACAGTGACATGCTGGGCGACATGACGTTAGGGTGGGGGAGGTTCCATGTCATCAATTTAGCGCAATAATTTTTATACTCAACCTTTCTTTTCTTTTTCAGAATACTATAAGACGGTAAACATGTTTGAAGTTAAATCAAGAAGACATTAATTACTGTCTTTTATACACAATTAGAGGACTCTTCGATCCTAACAAAATTTCGTCATTTTACGAATAGTTTATTCTTATATTCCCGTGTATTGTATGTACATTTCAGATAATATTGATATAGTATGTACTTTCAGATTTTTCGGTGCAATTTTATTAGTGTGCGGTACATATTTGTCGTAAGGGTAATATAATGTAAGCTGAATTAATTGATAAAATAATTTACTGTAGCTTACTAAGTGAGATTTCGTTTATTGTAATTACACAGACGAATCTGTTCTTTTTGGTATTATAAGATTGTTGTTGGCATTGCGGTAACCGTATACTGAAGTTTTCCCTTCTTGTCATGCGCACAATAAATAACATGTACTGTATTGTAGAAATAGAAATATGAAATTATTATTTGTAACTTTATGCATTGTGTGAACATTGAACTTGCAACGATAGAAAGATAAAGTACAGTACCCGTGCGTTCTTAATAGTAGCAAAGAACTGACAACCAAGAGAAAGCCCTGACGTGATTAAGATTCTAGGATATGATATAGTGCTGTGCGATAGTCTGGTTTGTGAGAGACTGGAATGCTCGTAGAAAGACTGGAATTATTGAAACTGAATGGACTTCAAACAATTCTGACTTCAAGATGTTAAAGCCTGTCAAAATAAAATAATAGTGTGCCATGCCATGCTATGCTGTATATTTTATAAATAACTACAAAATGTTATTCTTCTCACAGGACTTTACAAGTAATACATAGCCAAAACATATGAAACAGATTCACCTTTTCCTCAGTGAACAATGCTGTGATCTAGGGCTAGAAGAAAAGTGTCAAATATAAAAATGAGCTCTTTTGCTAACATTTAAGAATCGCTTCACGTTCTCATAGTTATAGGTACCATTACAATGATAATAAGTACATATCTTATCATAAGAGATGTTGGAAATGTTGTCCTCCATACACATATTTCTGGCATCTTCTCAGGAAATTTTCATTCACACTCGAGAGTTCAATACCAAAAATTACCGTAAGTCAATTTCTCGCCTGATGTTTTCTTTTAGTTCTTCCAATGTCTGAGGGTTTGTTGCATAAACTTTATTTTTCAAGTCCCCACATAGATAAAAATCGCATACAGTTAAATCAGAGGATCGTGTTACTCTTTGCTTTCTATCGCGAATTGACCCCGTTCCTCTGCATTTGTTCACAAGTCTTCGCACGGTTTCTCTGTGTGGGATAAGTAAACAAGGAAATTGTATTTCAAATCGCGTTCTAACTTCCCTACAAGAGTTTGTTGTCACAAATGTGTCGTACATAAAAATCCTTTGTGGTAATGTGTAATCGTGTCGAGGCATTATGGAAAACTGTGCAAGCACTGATAACACTCTTAACATAATTAACACTTAAAAATTGTACATTTATATGCATGGAATAGGAACGAAACAAACTAGACAGTGGCTTCATACATGCATGGAACAGGAACGAAACAAACTGATAACACTCGTAACTTAATTAGCACTTAAAACTCTTACATTTACAGTACATGCATGGAACAGGAACGAAACAAACTAGACAATGACTTCATATACGCATGGAATGGGAATGGCTCAAACTAGACAATGGCTTCAGTGTGATTGCTGTTCACTCACAAAACCTGCTGTTGCCACAAACATGCGCAAATCTTATGTGCGGGCGGTAGGAATCCCAGCTGTGGGGATATTATAACTGTTTTGGCGGCAGTCCGAGCTGCTACAGCCAGCATGCGAGCCCCTGTGTGAAAGAAAAGCACTGAATTATGTATCAAAGAGAAACGTTTTCGTCTAATAATTTGGCCACCTCTATATCTTTGTAAAGTCTTGTATCCAGATAACTTATGCTATTTCTTGCACTCATTTGCAATTGGGTGTAATGTATGCATTCCCTCTTCAAAGTTACCAACTTATGGGTTAGGTTAGTGTTAGTTTGTTTAGGATGGTTTTGTTTGCTTAGGTTAGTTGTAGTTCGGTTAGATTAGATTAGTTTTGGTTTGTTTATTTATTTATTTTAGTAGGTTATTTTACGACGCTTTATCAGCAGCTTTGGTTATTTAGCGTCTGAATGAGATGAAGGTGATAATGCCAGTGAAATGAGTCTGGGGTCCAACACCGTAAGTTACCTAGCATTTGCTCATATTGGGTTGAGGGAAAACCCCGGAAAAAACCTCAACCAGGTAACTTGTCCCGACCGGGAATCGAACCCGGGCCACCTGGTTTCGCGGCTAGACGTGCTAACTGTTACTCCACAGGCGTGGACTTTTGGTTTGTTTAGAGATTAAATTTGAGTTGCTTAGGTAGATCTGATTTGCTTAACTTAGTTTTGGTATGTTTAGGCTACATTTAGTTTGCTCATGTTCGTTTTGGTTTATTTAGGTTATATTTAGTTTCCTTAGGTTAGTTTTGATTTGTTTAAAATAGATTTAGTTATTTTAGATTACTTTTGGTTAGTTTCGGGTTAAAATTGATTTGGTGAGGCTAATTTTAGTTTGTTTAGGTTAGATTTGATTTTTTTAGATTAGTTTTGGTTTATGTAGGTTAGATTTGATTTACTTAGGTTAGATTTGATTTGCATATATTAGTTTTGGTTTGTTTAGGTTAGGTTTGCTTAGGTTAGTTTTGCTTTGTTTATGCTCTGTCTACCTGAATGCCTCTTCTCTCCCTACCCAAAATTGAAAACGTAAATGCTGCCACTAATAATGGAAAATAGTGGTCCCCTTGTATCAGTGCACTATTCGCCATTTCCTTTATCAGTCCTCAATGAAGGACCTGTCTCCAGCCACGATATACTTTTTCACCCATTGTCGCTATAATATGATAAATTACACATCAGTTACAGACAGTATTGTTTACAAACAATCTTGCTGGGCTGGGACCGTGTTCTGCAGCCATGCCAACCAAACACCATCCTTTTCCACCATAAATTCCATCAGCATGGAAAGCCAACACTCTAAATATAAAAAATCTGATGATGATAATCTTGGGGGATAACAAAACATTTGGACCACTGTTCAGAAAGTCATGAAATGGAAAGAGTAGTTTTGATTTAATGCAGAGCTACGTGATGCAGCTGCTAGTTCTACTTAATCTTGTTAAATAAAAATAGTCTTTAAGAGCCATCAAACACAGTAGAATATTTGTTTGCTGATCCAGAGTTTCGCTTGGGCATGGATTCGATTCTGGTTTGGGCTGATTGTCTGGTTGGGTTTTTTCCGAGGTTTTCCCCAACTGTAAGGCGAAAGTCGGATAGTATACAGAGAATCCTTGACCTCATCTCGCCAAATACCATTTCACTATCACCAATTGTATTGATTCTAAATATCATAGTAGTTGATACAGTATCTTTAAATAACCAAGGAAAAAAAGTCTTTAAGATTGCTCTGTTCACATCTCAAAGGCTGCTCACTGTTATTACATTTATCAAAACCCATTTATATTTGGCTGGTTTCCAATGTTGAGCACTTACACTGGTTCTTCTAAATTAGGCTCATTAATGGATACAGATTTATAGTCCATGCACGTCATACTTGTGTCCGAAGGTATTGGTACACATAAAATGCTCTGACGCTGTGAAAATTTGAATCAACTTCACCTTCTCTACTGTCTTTATTATCAGACATCTCTGCAATTCTTTTTGTCTGGTATAATTGGCCATGTAATTTTGATATACATTGCGTACAGATATCTATATTGTCGTCCACATCTGTGGAGTAACGGTCAGCGTGTCTGGCCGCGAAACCAGGTGGCCCGCGTTCGAATCCCGGTCGGGCAAGTTACCTGGTTGAGGTTTTTTCCGGGGTTTTCCCTCAACCCAATATGAGCAAATGCTGGGTAACTTTCGGTGTTGGACCCCGGACTCATTTCACTGGCATTATCACCTTCATTTCATTCAGACGCTAAATAACCTATATGGTGATACAGCGTCGTAAAATAACCCAATAAAATAAAAAAAATGTATATTGTCTGAAGATGCCCACACAGGGCGAAAACGTTCACAAAATAATTAAAATGTGTTAACAAAAATATTTTTTGGGTTGACATTATAAATAAGTCAAGACGGAAACATTAAAACCATATTACTCATTCATCATAATATGACTTATTGGATAATCTACAAAGACGAATTCAAAATTCAAATTTATTGACATCTATTTGCCGAGAATAGAGAATGGTGTAATGGCGGGTTGATACATAGGATGTTGTCTGTACAGTCAAATGTCGATATAACGAACATCACTTTAACGAAAAAAAATTTTACTCCCTACTTATGTCTCCATAAGACGCAATATTAAATAATTTATTTTGCTCGAACACTAGTCCTACGAAAAGAGAAAAAATGTCCCTTTATCGAACTATGACTGAATGAATGAATTTATTTTGTGCATTTTCCTTACTTCATAAATGCATGTCATAGCCCAATTCAGTGAGCAGGTTTTTCTCCTGAAATTATTTCCTTATCTAGGCCAATATAAAAAAAGAGGGTAAGTTGTATCACAGAGACAGCCACAAGTTTATGCGTGAATACATCTCTGGATGGAAAGTTGACTGTAAGGTTTCGGTTGCTTACATGCCTGCTCTCATTTGCGCTGCATATGTCTCAACATTTTTAATTTTCTCGTTTCAATGAACTTCACTCTCGAATTTTTGCAATTTAATTTCTTTCTCTGAGGTTTTGTGAAGAATGAAGTGTATGATCTCGGAGCAGAGATTTTCTCAGCTTTTGAGGAAGTTACCCTTGAGATGTTAGACCACACATGGGAGGAATTAGCCTCAAGATATGAACTGTGTCGTGTTCGCAGTGGTGGGCACGTTGAGGTCTAATTTGGACGAAACTCCCATTCTTCTAGAATGCACGTACAAGTTACTTAACAATAAATAGCAACAGTTCTAATTTTATCACGTTTTTATTTTATGTCTTCCCAAACGGATCACCCTGTATATTAATTCGTTACATATTGAAAGCGTGAGGTTTGAGGTCCCTGAAAGCATTAATAAGCCCTGTGTGGAGGCACAATTCATAGAGCTAGGAATCTAAGTTGCTGCACTGTACTTTATTTTTTTTTACTATTAAAATGCCCAAATTGGTGCAAAGAAAACATGAAATAAACACTCCTAACTGTGTTTTGGTTGCACCTGTTTGCACTTTTCCTCCCTTTCTTTGGCTCCTTTGCTGCATTTTATTCCCATAAAATTTATAGAAGGAAAACCAAACGTGTTGCAGCTTGACAAGTGCTACTATAGATTCACAAATCGAACTGAAACCCTGACCGAGTTACTACATGAGCGCTGGCTGTCTTGGGGAGGAGCAAGTGAGAAAGCACGGGGGGAAGGGAGAGAGCACTATGCACTATGTACTTGCAGGTCCACTCACAGTTTGTCAAACCTGCTAACAAAAGCATTAAAAGGTTGACTAGTTACCTGCAATGATAGCATAATGGAACCTTCCTAGCCGATAGTCGAGGCAAAAATGAAGAATCCGTTATTGTGGTAATACTGGACAGTGATTCTTCTATTGGTCGCAATGCCCACACACACCCTCTTACGTGGTGATTGGTGACTGAATGACGAGGAGCGAGGGAGAGAGAAGAAAGAAAGAGAGAGATTCCTGAAGTTGGCGTGTTTTACGGGGTTTCACTTGAAGTTGCCAAACTATACCTACTGTTAAATACGCTATTCAGGCACCTTAATCTACTATTCTACTGTTAATTTTTTAAAAATAAGTGGACAGATCTGCTTTCTGAATGTTTTTATTAGAATTTACTGTTTTTAGTAGGTACCATCTTACTTTTGCTTCAGTGCAGTCTTGTGTGACAGAAGTTTCAAATTACTTTGCCCTTCAGAGAACTTCCATTATGTCTACAAATTACTTCTTGCTTCATCGCACCACCATTAGACAAAAGCTATTGAATAGAAAGAAAAGAAATTTGAGCTTGCTCCTTCATTGGCGAAAGATTAATATTCTTTTCCTCTTCTTGTCAATATCATCTGCTATATTGGCTGAACCCCAACCATAGACCAGTCAGCTGACATTTTCACCAAAGAGGATGAAACTTAAGCTTATTCAAGGAATTCTGTGTCCTTATATGTAATTGATTTTGGTACTGTTTGTAATGAATATATATGCATTTGAAATTTGCACCTTTTTCAACTAAATTAAGCATCTTTTTGCACATTTTTCATCAAAATTTTGCACCTAAATTCCTAGCTCTACTCACAGGCTAGTAATTCCTTTTTCTCATTGAATGGAAGCTGCACTTACTTTTCATCTGTCTAAAATTGCATTTTCTACAGCTGGGTTTGAATCTTAGATTCATCCCCATTCATATTCCTGATAGTATGTGCCTAAATGGAAAGAATTTTACGTATTAAAACGACTTCATGTAATTTTTGTTTTCAGCTTAAAGAATATCAGCAGAAGAGCAAAGATATTCAGCCTTCTGGAAATAGAATCTCTGGTAAGAAGAACATAAGCAAACCTCAAATTGAAGCAGTAGAAGGCTCTCTGAAGCAAAATTCAGTATTCGACTCAGGACCTAGGAATGCAGACTATAAAGAAGTAAGTTATGAATGACGTATTGTTGTACAATTTCTATTTTTAATCTATAAGTTTCAAGTCATCGTCTGTGGTCGAGTATTTAGCATGCTATCAGTCATTGGATCCGAGTTTCTCAGGTTCAAATCCAGCGAAAGTGATAGCTTTTAAAGGACAACAAAATTCTTTAGTAGGAAATTAAAGCTGTGGGTCCTGTGTCATAGATTTCAACTTATGTTTTTACGAACTGTTTACATTACAACTTTGACATTTTTATAATTACAGTATGAGTCATAGTTTACTCCTGAATTAAAGATAAATGGATATGGTAAAACAGTGCATGGCATTGTAAGGAGAAAAGTTCAGTTCAGAATTTTATAACATACTTCAAATGCTCAATATCATAACAGGTTGCAGTGGTGGGCCATAGTTTCCCCCTCCTATAAATTCCATTCCATTCTCCAAGATGTATATCTTGGAGAAGTCAAGTTCGTATGTTACATGCAACCCCTACAAAAAAACAGAAAAACGCCTTCAGACAATATTGTTTGATGCCTGGTATTACCACATAGGCTAAGGACTTTTTTAGTACAGCTGCTCCTGTAGAGATCTGTAACCTTCTGTAAATTATCTTGAATTTAAATATTTTTAGTTATATTTATTGTAAAATATGAGTTTATTGATAAAATATATTATCTTGAATTAAATGGCCGAGGCACTGAAGGAAGTAGGGTTTACAGTCCATCAAGAGAAGTGTTCGGCGAATTGATATCATTGCCATTAAGAACAACTCGGTATACATTCTCGATCCCACCATCAGATTTGAGACACATGCAGATCAACCGCATGAGGTGGACAGTGAAAAGAAAGGGATCTATGAACCAACAATCCCGTTCTATAAAGATAAATATAGCCTGTCCCACATTGATGTAATAGGTCTGATGGTGGGAGCACGAGGTACCATACTCTCCTTCTTTGCCAACAAATGTAAAAACCTGGGGATAACACACAGCATTGTGAAGGAAATAGCCATTAGTGCCCTCAAAGGATCGGCTCAGATATTGAGAAATCATTTGTATGGGAGTGATAATGGAAATTTGAAGTTATCTTAACCGATGGCTGTTAAATGAATTTCATATTGAAGGTATACCGATAAGCTATCACAATTTGACTATAATTAAGTGTGTGTGTTCCGCCATTGCTTATCATACAATTAAATGAAGAAACTAGTAAGTCATATTTTCATTAACGTTTTCGGTACATATGTACCATCTTCAAATGTATGTATATAATGCTAATTGTTAACCAAGCCTCTAGGTGTATGTGTCGTAAACTTAGATAATCAGTGTTTTTGTGCGTACTGTACTATATCGATGAAGTGTTGCCATGATTGAATGATTACGTAGCTCTTATATACTATTTGTTGGTACAACATACTATCAAAATTAAAAATTAAATGTTTCAGTCAATATTTAAAACACTATTTAAAAACACTATTTAAAACTGTTTAAAAACACATAGTTTGTGCATCACTTTAAATATATGAAGTTAGTGATCACTTGTTGTGCGGTGTTTGCCGATGTGAAGTTGAATGAGGCAGTTGTGGTGATCTTGTTTTTTGGTGTTGAGCTAGACGTAATATCGTTAACATGGCTAGCATCAAACATGAGCAGACCAACACGCGGTAAAACTACACGCCAGGCGATACTAAATCCATGGACTTGACAACCTTCAATTTGTTATAGCAATACATCTATGGGTACAAATTACAGTAATGCCATTAACTACTAAAGAAGTGCCACAACATCACTTTCAGCAAACATAGCCATGTTAACAATATTACGTCTAGCTCAACGCCAAAAAACAAGATCACCACAACTGCCTCATTCAACTTCACATCGGCAAACACCGCACAACAAGTGATCACTAACTTCATATATTTAAAGTGATGCACAAACTATGTGTTTTTAAACAGTTTTAAATAGTGTTTTTAAATAGTGTTTTAAATATTGACTGAAACATTTAATTTTTAATTTTGATAGTATGTTGTACCAACAAATAGTATATAAGAGCTACGTAATCATTCAATCATGGCAACACTTCATCGATATAGTACAGTACGCACAAAAACACTGATTATTTAAGTTTACGACACATGCACCTTGAGGCTTGGTTAACAATTAGCATTACATCTGAAGATGGTAGATATGTACCGAAAACGTTAATGAAAATATGACTTACTAGTTTCTTCATTTAATTGTATGATAAGCAAAGGCGGAACACACACACATAATTATAGTCAGGCTGTTAAATGGTTTAGATATCAGTGCCAATAAATCCGTACTATTATTTTTCTCGCGGTATATGGCATTCAAATCATTCTAACCTATCTGATGATTTTTTTCCCTCTTTCTTAACTGTAAATGAGCACAAACGCTACTTAGGTGTAAATTTTTCTGACATTTTATATATTCGACTCCCTAACCGTTTCAACTGTATATCATTTTACCTTTTAGGTGTGTTTCCAAATTATATGTAATACGCTTTGTCAAATCTGGCAAACTTTTCGTAAGGGAAGCTAAACTTAATTAATTAATAATTACTCATGGGAACACCTAATGAAATATGCCCTGTCTCCTAGACCGATTATTATTAACTACAGTTGTTGGCTGGGATATAAAAAAGTAAGGAAGTTATTTTACTGCCCTATACCGTTTCCTCAAACAGAATAACGAAGTTTTAGAAGTATGCCAATCATTTACGGTTATTGCATAGGAAATAATTAGGAGAAAAAACATAGCACATCATCAAAATCCGTTCTCTATTTTAAGGTATTACGTTTGAGAGATAAAAATTTTAAAGCAGTATTATTTTTCAAACCATAGCTGTATCTGGATATGTACCCCATTAATAACATACTCTGTTGTTAGATGATATAATGAAAATTAGTACGTATTCTAAAAGTTGGTCTCATTCTCTTTCAGACGAGTGGTAGTGTAACATCTGAAAGTTCTACAAATTCAGCAGTTCAGGGAGACTTTAAAATATCAAACACACCTCCAGAATTTAATACATATCATACAGAAAGCAATGAAAAACTTTCAGGATCAGAAATTAACAATTTTGCCGGAGTTCAGAATGGAGAGGTAAAATCGATAGATGAAAATCAATTCAGGGGACTCAATGATGTTTTCAACTTTGAGTCCATGTCCACTGTCACTCCGTCTAATTCAGCAGCGTCTGGCAACTCAATTCCCTCATACACAGCTTCCTCAGACATAGTAGCAGCACGGAATTTCTTTGATAACTTTTCCTTCAATAAAGACAGCCAGTCTTCTAGCGACAATGTAGATACAACGCTAGGTGCAAATGAGTCTCAAGACACTAGAACTGTTCAGCAGTTGTTTTCAACAGAGTCCGTCTCAGCGTCCAGTTATGAACATGTGTGTGCTTCAGGCGAGTCCCAAACGAGTCTTTCGTTCAGCCTTGAAGATTCAAACTCCAGCCGAAGTGTCATAGTTAAGAATCCAGACGCTACAGATTCTCAAGACTCGATCCAAGTAATTGATAGTAAAACAGACCAAGCTGTCGCTAATAATGAAAGTGAGGTTACACAACAGGAGGCAATGGCTCAGAAGGAAGTATCAGAACCGCTAATCAGCTTCAGGTCTAGTAGTGAAAGCCTACGACAGTTGTCACTGCAGATTAATGGGTTGATCCAGGAATCTGTGCAGGAGAGTGTTCCACATGCAGGTGACAGTGCACTAGAACAGAGAAATCAAGAACTGGCGGCTCTGCTGGCAGCCGAAACCCAGAAAAGTGAGCAGCTTCAACTTCACCTCAAGGAATATGTAAGTGATTTAGTTTAGTGTTGCAGCCCCAGTACAACTGAGTCCATGTATGTTTTATTACTATCAGTATGTATACAATTCTACAACCTTTTTGTAACTGTCGGCCTCGATAGCGTAGTTAGTATAGTGCTGGCTTTCTGTTCTCAAGGTTGCGGGTTCGATCCTGGCCCAGGTTGATGGCATTTAAGTTTGTTTAAATGCGACAGGCTCATGTCAGTATATTTACTGGCATGTAAAAGAACGCCTGCGGGACAAAATTCTGCCACACTGGCGATGCTAATATAACATCTGCAGTTGTGAGCGTCATTAAATAAACCATAATTTAAATTTAAATTTTTTTTGTACCAGTAACTATTTTTGAAGCATGTCAGCTGAACGTTTTGAAAGTTCTATTTGTTGTGACAAACAGTGCAGTGTTTGACCTCTCAATCAATCAATCAATCAATCAAACTCCTGAATCTCCTCATGAGGAGCATAAGGCATTCACAAAGTGCCTCCATCGGACCCTATTTGTAGCCAACTTCTTCACTTCGCTCCATGTTTTCCCCTCCCTAGCAATTTCCTCCAAAACTGTTCTCTTCCATGTATTTTTTGGCCTTCCTCTTGTTCTACTATCCTGGGGGTTCGAATCCAAAGCCATTCTTTCTACTGCTCCATCATCTTTCCTGATTGTGTGCCCTATCCAATTCCACTTTCGTCTTTTGATTTCTATTGTGATTTCTTTCTGTTCTCAAGGTTGCGGGTTCGATCCTGGTCCAGATTGATGGCATTTAAGTTTGTTTAAATGCGACAGGCTCATGTCAGTATATTTACTGGCATGTAAAAGAACGCCTGCGGGACAAAATTCTGCCACACCGGCGATGCTGATATAACATCTGCAGTTGTGAGCGTCATTAAATAAACCATAATTTAAATTTAAATTTTTTTTGTACCAGTAACTATTTTTGAAGCATGTCAGCTGAACGTTTTGAAAGTTCTATTTGTTGTGACAAACAGTGCAGTGTTTGACCTCTCAATCAATCAATCAATCAATCAATCAATCAATCAATCAATCAATCAAACTCCTGAATCTCCTCATGAGGAGCATAGGGCATTCACAAAGTGCCTCCACCGGACCCTATTTGTAGCCAACTTCTTCACTTCGCTCCATGTTTTCCCCTCCCTAGCAATTTCCTCCAAAACTGTTCTCTTCCGTGTATTTTTTGGCCTTCCTCTTGTTCTACTACCCTGGGGGTTCCAATCCAAAGCCATTCTTTCTACTGCTCCGTCTTCTTTCCTGATTGTGTGCCCTATCCAATTCCACTTTCGTCTTTTGATTTCTATTGTGATTTCTTTCTGATTTGTTATCTTCCATAGTTCTGAGTGTTTGACCTCTAATTGAGCACAAATTTCTTCTAACTTTTCCACAATTAAGACAATCTATTACCTTTCGGTTCTTTTTGACATAGAGCTATGTCATTCTCTTCATTAGGCATGGGGGAAGGAATAACTTGGGAATTGGCCATCATATAAAAATGCAACTCCCTCGCTTTGTTTTCCTTGTTCCCCCCTTGTTCTCCTTGTATTCCTCGTGTTCTTTTTGTATTTCTCTTGTTCTCCTAGTCCTCATTGTACAGTAGAACTCCTTCTAAGTGGCACCAAACGAACCAGACTAGTTTCGGATGCGAGATTTCCTGGCATTTGCCTTACGGTTGAGGGAAAACCCTGAAAAACCTCAACCAGGAAATCGAACCCAGGCACTCTGCATAAGAGACCAGCATGCTGACCCCTACACCACAGAAGTGATCAATATTGTGGACACGAATTATTTCACCACTAAATACGAGTACAATACTCTATTTTAGTCTGTGGCAACTACATTTGCTTCCCATTGAAGGCTTTAAGGAACCAACCTGGACATATATCCAATGTCCCATCCCTACCTTCCCGTGGTGCAGCTGTTAGTAAGCATAATTTTACAAGCTGAACTAAAGGGAGGGGCTACTCATCAATTAGCACTGGTCAGCTTGATGACTTAATGACTGAATTTGGTATAATTTTCCTCTATTCAATACCTAATTCCCTCTTTACCCTTTCCTATCCAGTCCTCTGACTGAACTCTTACTTTCTTCGACCCTGACGGCATTAGAGCATTTGAGGCCTAGGGGTTCATTTCCCTTTCCTTCCTCCTCTTTCTACTTTTCTGTTCCTAGTGCTGACCTGCTATGGCACTAAAATCGTCCTCCAGTGGTTTAAGGAGGGAAAGCTGGTGATCAACAAGATCTCCCAGCTAGGTCCAATGGACCCGTCGACCAACAGCAGGTGTGGTCCTCCAGACATTCTGGGGGTTGTGTGTGAATGAAGTAGCCACCAAAACGTTAAAATATGGTGTTCACTTAAATCGGCTACAACTTGCCATTTAACAATATTGGAGTGCACGAGGTCAAATGACTTTATTGTCAAACGCCTGGCATTAGAAAACAACAACAACATTTTAATGAGGTGTCAGACTAATCCCAATGTCACACTTACTTCACTTCATTTGAAGTGTTTGAATTTGTTTGTCAGTGGAGAAAATCAATCTCTGCTGTAATGGCAGAAGATATTAAACACTTTATATGGAAAATGTTGTTCTTTTCTAATGCCAGGCGTTTGACAATAAAGTCATTTGACCTCTTGCACTCCAATATTTTTCAAAGATATTATCATGACTAGCCAATGAAGCACAGATTTTGAGGTGTTCCGAATCCATTTCTTGGTTTGAGTTGCACAATGGGCAGTTAGGGGACTGATATATTCCAATTCTATGCAGGTGTTTGGCCAAACAATCATGGCCTGTTGCCAATCTAAATGCAGCTACAGACGATTTTCGTGGTAAATCGGGAATTAACTGTGGATCTTGATGCAGAGAGTTCCATTTTTTCCCTTGGGATTGAGTTATCAAATTTTGTTTGTTGAAGTCTAAGTATGTAGATTTAATAAATCTCTTCACAGAGTAATACGTAGATTTAGTAACAGGTCTGTAAGTAGCAGTGCTGCCCTTCTTTGCTAAAGCATCCGCATTCTTGTTTCCCAGGATTCCACAATGGGATGGTATCCATTGGAATACAATTCTTTTATTGAGTGATAATAATTGAGAGAGCATTTTAGTTATTTCTGCTGTTTGAGATGAAGGTGTGTGTTTAGAGACGATTGATAGAATAGCTGCTTTGGAGTCTGACAATGTAACTGCATTCCTAAATTTATTGATGTGGCATAGAAGATTCCTGAGACATTCATTTATTACAATGATTTCACCATCAAAACTTGTTGTTCCATATCCAAGTGATCTATAAAATGAGAAGAGACAGCACGTAACACCTGCAACGGCACCTTGTTCTCTGGAGATCAAGGATCTGTCTGTGTATAAATGAAGCCAGTTTTGTGGAGGGTACCTAATATTAATTGTCTCTAAAGACAATTGTTTCAGCATTTCAGTGTTTACTTCTGATTTCAGTATTTCTTCTGTTAAATTTAGATTATATTCTATATTTAATAGAGTTAAAGGGTTTGGTTTAATTTGTAGGTTTTCTTTTAAATTCGGGATATTGATTTTCTGTTTTAATTCTTGAACAATGGATATGAAACTTTTTTGAGTTTTCAATCTACAAAGAGGACTGTATGAATGCCAATTGTTACCTGGTAATCTGATAAGTTTTTCATATTGAATCAGTGCTTTTTCTTCTATTGTCATTTTGATGCTGTTAATATTAGTGAGGAATCTCATAGAATCTATTGGCGTTGTTTTGATTCCACCAGTAATGAGTCTGAGAGCTTGGTTTTGAACATATTCTACATCGTTTATGAAAGGTGAAGTAATTAAAATTTCTCCGCAGTATGTCAGCACTGGCTGTATAAACATTTTGTATGTAGTGTTCAAAGTATTCCTAGAGCATCCCCATTTCTTTCCTGCTGGTCTTTTTAGAAGGGAGAATCTTTTACGAGCTTTTTCAGAAATGTATTTCAAATGGTTGCTCCATGTTAACTTACTATCGAAAATAACTCCAAGATATTTGGATTCATAAGTCCTAGGAAGGTGTTGGCTATTGTATTGGATATTAAATTCTCTTTCTTTTTTACTTACAAATGGCTTTTAAGGAACCCGAAGGTTCATTGCCGCCCTCACATAAGCCCGCCAGTGGTCCCTATCCTGTGCAAGATTAATCCAGTCTCTATCATCATACCCCACCTCCCTCAAATCCATTTTAATATTATCCTTCCATCTACGTCTCGGCCTCCCTAAAGGTATTTTTCCCTCCGATCTCCCAACTAACACTCTATATGCATTTCTGGATTCGCCCATACGTCCTACATGCCCTGCCCATCTCAAACGTCTGGATTTAATGTTCCTAATTATGTCAGGTGAAGAATACAATGCGTGCAGTTCTGTGTTGTGTAACTTTCTCCATTCTCCTGTAACTTCATCCCGCTTAGACCCAAATATTTTCCTTAGCACCTTATTCTCAAACACCCTGAACCTATGTTCCTCTCTCAGAGTGAGAGTCCAAGTTTCACAACCATACAGAAGAACCGGTAATATAACTGTTTTATAAATTCTAACTTTCAGATTTTTGGACAGCAGACTGGATGATCAGAGCTTCTCAACCGAATAATAACAAGCATTTCCCATATTTATTCTGCGTTTAATTTCCTCCCGAGTGTCATTTATATTTGTTACTGTTGCTCCAAGATATTTGAATTTTTCCACCTCTTCGAAGGATAAATCTCCAATTTTTATATTTCCATTTCGTACAATATTCTGGTCACGAGACATAATCATATACTTTGTCTTTTCGGGATTTACTTCCAAACCGATCACTCTATTTGCTTCAAGTAAAATTTCCGTGTTTTCCCTAATTGTTTGTGTATTTTCTCCTAACATATTCACGTCATCCGCATAGACAAGAAGCTGATGTAACCTGTTCAATTCCAAACCCTGCCTGTTATCCTGAACTTTCCTAATGGCATATTCTAGAGCGAAGTTAAAAAGTAAAGGTGATAGTGCATCTCCCTGCTTTAGCCCGCAGTGAATTGGAAAAGCATCAGATAGAAACTGACCTATACGGACTCTGCTGTATGTTTCACTGAGACACATTTTAATTAATCGAACTAGTTTCTTGGGAATACCAAATTCAATAAGAATATCATATAATACTTCCCTCTTAACCGAGTCATAAGCCTTTTTGAAATCTATGAATAACTGATGTACTGTACCCTTATACTCCCATTTTTTAAATAGTTCGTGTAAATTTACAACTCTTTGCTTAATGTGTATACAGCAATCAAGAGTGTCTGAGCTGCAGTTAGACCTGGACCAGATGCGAACTGAGTCAGAGGCAAGAGTAACGAGAGAGGTCGGCTTGGTGCAGGAGCAACTGCAGCTACACGTGCAGACAGTGGGGATACTGGTTGGGGAGAAGACGGAACTGCAGGCAGCTCTAACGAAGAGCCAGAATCTTGCCAAGCAGAAAGCTGGTATGTATTCACACCATATTGATTATTGATACAGCTGGTGTATTTTCATATCATTGAACTTTTCCTTCTCATCCACGGTAGTTAACTGAGTAGCAGTTTCTCTTTATTAAATCGTATATACCTATGTATGATATCTGTTACGAGCAATAAAAAAGTTGGACAAACAGCAGTCTTGCTTCAGTATTCCAAAATCATTTTTTAATCTGTTTTTGGAGCTTGATGCTACAGCTTTAAGGAGTTGTTTTCTTCTACAGTCTTGTGCAAATTAATGTTAATAAAAATATAATTTTTTAAATTTATTTTACAAAATTACGTTATTACTTTTTAATGAACAGTGTTTCAGTATTAAATGTGCCCACCCTTGGCATTAATTACCATATTCAGTCGTTTGGGCATACAGTCAATGAGTTTCTTACATATTTCATTTACTTCTGGTTCATGAAACCACACTTTTATTACAGCTCACTTATCTTTTCTTTGGCGGTGCAGTCCATTTTCCTCATCCGTTTCTTGACAATCTTGGAAATTTTTGTGTGTATGTTTGTTTGTTTGTGTTTTTTTCTTACAGTATATATTTCATCATATCCCATTACATAGATTGTAATATTACGTGTTTTGACATTTCTAGATCATTTACTTACTTCCTGGCTTTTAAGAAACCTGGAGGTTCATGCCGCCCTCACATAAGCCCGCCATTGGTCCCTATCCTGAGCAAGATTAATCCAGTCTCTATCATCATATCCCACCTCCCTCAGATCTATTTTAATATTATCTTCCCACCTACGTCTCGGCCTCCCCAAAGGTCTTTTTCTCTCCGGCCTCCCAACTAACACTCTATATGCATTTCCGGATTCGCCCATACGTGCTACATGTCCTGCCCATATTTCTAGATCATTACACTTTTAAAATTGCATATTTATCAATTGTGTAATCAATAAATATCTGTGTGATAAGATATACAAGGAGAATAAAATCGTAGTTAAATACCATTCCAAATTATGAATCCGTACACCTTCCTACTTACAAATTTACGAATTACATAAATAATATTATGTGTGTGTGTGTGTGTGTGTGTGTGTGTGTGTGTGTGTGTGTGTGTGTGTGTGTGTGTGTGCGCGTTGGTGCGTTTTTTAACAAAAAAGTTATTCTCTTTTTTGCGTCCCAATATTTTGATAGGAGATAATGAGATGTCCTAAGAACCTAGAACTCCACACATTTTTATATAATATAATATATCCATTTATACTTCCTGATTGCATAGGAGACGTTTCATTTGGAAATTAATACCACCGTTAAGTACTTTAAAACTTAATGGTTGTTCAGAACAAGGTTGTAACGATAATTTTTTCGTGTGTTTAGTTAAGTATGGAAAAATGTTGTTTGTGAAGCCCTGTACATGTTGGCATGCCTGTTTTTTCACTAGCGAAGTTTACTGCATTTCCTCTACCCTAGTGTGTACATTCCAAAAAACAGTGTTAATAAAATAAGTCCTTCTTAAACCATTAATTTTTATTTACCAAAAAAAAAAACATTTGTTGGTTACAACCTTGTTCTGGCTATTTAATTAGATTATGTTAAATTAACTTTTTCTGTCTTTATCCTCCCAGCTTTTATTAATCACCTCAATTTGTGTACGAAAAATAACGAATTATTGATTATGATGTCACATTAATTTATTTCCCCTTTATGTTTTATCACGGTTGGCTAGATTCAAGCTATTTCGTTTTAAAGATGTCTATAATTTCAGTTATCCAACGTCTGCTATAATTAATTAAATTACCTTAGTAATAGAAATTGTGACAAGATATCTGTAATGTTATACACATAAGCATTTCACGTTAGAAGTAAATTTCTATGAAGATTTATGCTAGAGAGATTTATGAATTGTATTGCAATGATTTTATGCCTGAATAGGAGAAGCTGAAGAACTACAAGGTCGCCTCAAAGCTTCGAGACACAAAGTAATGGACCTGGAGAAAACAGTTTCGTCAACGCAAGAAACAACTCAGAAGTTAGAAAAGTTGACACACGAACTTTCTGCTGAGTTAGAGAAACAGAAAGTTGAACTGATGAAGACAAAGAAACACCTTGGAGAAGCAGAAGAAGAAGTTTCAGAATTGCGTCAAAAGTTGGATGCGAAGACAAATGACTTCGTGAAGTTGCAACTAGAATTAGAGGAAAAATCATCCCAACTGTCCTTAACACAGGTTCGAGTTCAGCAGGTAAGTTTAACTTTGATACGGAACTGACTAGTGATAGTTTGATCATCGTAGTAGACAGTTTCAACTTGCGGTAGGTGAGGTGACTGAGGTCTGTTTCAACATCCCTTACACATTGTTGATTGGCAAATTATAGGATAAGTTGAAACATCCAGATTTCTCAGAAATTCATCTCTAGATGTAAAATTTATGCAAAATTTTTAGAACAAAAATTATACACATCTTATGAAAGCAAATTAATAGAAGCACAATCTGTGTTTTCAGCATTGGAAGATCATGTGCTGATGAGTACTTCACTGTAAAAATGATAATAGAAAACAAAAGAGAGTTTAATAAAAAGACACATTTGGCATTTATCGATTTCAAAAAGGCATTTGACAAAGTTAAGAGAGAAGAATTATTTGAAATCCTCAAAGATGATGATGATGATGATGTTCCAAACATATTTGCTATTTGGTTCCTGAAATTTTAAATGTTAAGCAAAGAAGCTAGTCACTATCCAACTTGTATGTTTTGTCCCATCACCTGCAGCCCCCAACAGATACCCTCCTACCAATTGCCGTGACAGTAGAACTACACTCAGAACTGGTGTAAGTGGACCTATAATGCCAATAAATTACGAACACCAAATCTAATAAAATGTTACACACTGTGCGTTTGTTAGTGTTAAAAATTTTTGCCACTACACTCACTACTGCTTTCATTGTAATTTGTTGTTATGATTTCTATCCTATCCTCTTATCATTCTGACTTCTATATATGTAGTTATCCTCCCATAGATGATGGATCAGCTTTTCTCTCTAAACTTTATGACTAATAGAGATAATATATTCTTTGCCTCTCTATTTTTCTTTGTCTTCTTACACTTGAACTCTAAGGCCCGATTGTATAAATCATTTAATCTTAGATCAGAGGTTAAATTGATCCTTGTTTCAGCTGAACTTGGAATTTTGTGTTGTATAAAGTCTAATCTGAGATTAATTTGTCTCAAACTAAAGTCAACTTTGACTGAAGAAATTTCTCCGATTAAGTTAGATGATCCAAGTTCAGTTATTTCTTTTCTGTTTGAAATATACGAGTGACAGATTGTGCAAATAAAATATCTATTATTAATAATATTAATAGATATGATAGGTACATTTATATATATTTCTTTCAATTTCTTGCCTTAATACACAATCTTATATTTTATAAGGCTCTAATGTGTTCAGCAGTAACAAATAACATAACCTATAATTATATTATGTTTATAACAACCATTAATTATTAATGGATATGATAGGTACATTCATAAATTTTCAATTAACTGTATTACTAAACGAAAATTGTCGTTTTATAAAGCTTTATTATGTTTAACAGTATCAAACACCATAACATGATAACAACTTGGAGAACAGTCAACCTTCTTCTTATTGTCCGCCATTATTTACATTGCACAAAAAACCAGTGTCTCCAACAGAATGTACGGAAAGTCGCCAAAAAGTAGTTGTAAAGTCGCTAGATTTCTTATTATCAACAAAGAAAGATTAAATTTTGTCACTATGGGATGCTAAAAAGGTCACTAAATCCTTATTTAAGCAATATAAAAGTTAAAAGAAATTGTCGCTAGATTGGCAACACTGAACAAACCTGTCCGCGCATCACGTATTTCACCTGTTTATACAATGTTGCCAAATCCTTTTCACGTGAACTTAGATTGCATTTGAACCAAGGTAATTTGAACGCAGAAAAGTTTTATACAATAGAAGAAGTGTCTGAACTCGGTTCATTTTTCGATCTTCGATCAAAGTTGATCTTTAGTCAGGGAGTTTTGTACAATTGGGCCTAACACTCTTAAAATATTCCTAAAAATAGTGCTCCCCAATCAATGATGGGTGATTTCGCATAGAATGGTGATAACTTCGAAATTGTATGAAATTTTTTTTTTGCAAATGATAGACTTTGTGAATCGTTTGTCATATCACGGATTTGTCAAAGTCATCAACATTAGTAGCGGTCTTTTCCATTGATGTTTCTTCACTGGTGCACTCATTGATGTTTCTTCAGTGCCATGTTATTTTTGTTCAAACGAAATCCTCTTCACCTTTGTTAGACACCTCGTTTGCCTCTGTTACTGTCTGTATCTTATTTTTCACTACTCTGCTTATTTTCTCATAAAATTGTACACATTTAGTCTGCTATATTTTAGTGTAAAAAGTATTGGTGGCATCTCGACTGCAGGTCGATTTCTTCTAAGCAACTGAGTATACTTTCCTTGGTGTCAATGCTCCTCCCTTGTCTACCCCAGTCCCTTTGCTTGACCCAACCCTGCACAGGACCACCACCATAACGGCTCGCTTGCTAACTTCCTCTTTCCTCACAGGTGCCAAAAAGATCTGCGATACTTACAGAGCAACTGGTTGCAGGCTAGAAGATACTGGATGGTGGCAGAATTTTTTTCTGATGAAAGAGTGATGGAACGGAGAAAAATTCTCTCCGGCACCGGGATTTGAACCTGGGTTTTTAGCTCTACGTGCTGATGCTTTATCCACTAAGCCATGCCGGATACAACCCCAACGCCGGTTAGAATCGTCTCAGATTAAGCTCCATCTCTTGGGTTCCCTCTAGTGGCCGCCCTCTGCACTACGTCATAGATGTCTATGAACGCAGGACCGAAGTCCATACATGTGTTGAGGTGCACTCGAATGAGTGACTGGTTGGCCGGGATCCGACGGTATAGGCGCCGTCTTAAATCACAAAGTGATTTATTACGCATATCATATATATTTTGATGTACCGAAGTACATATGATATTTCCATGCAGATATTCTGCGTCATCATATGATGAAAGAGTGATGGAACAGAGAAAAATTCTCTCCGGCGCCGGGATTTGAACCCGGGTTTTCAGCTCTACGTGCTGATGCTTTATCCACTAACCACGCCGGATACAACCCCGATGCCGGTTAGAATCATCTCAGATTAAGCTCCATCTCTTGGGTTCCCTCTAGTGGCCGCCCTCTGCACTACGTCATAGATGTCTATGAACGCAGGACCAAAGTCCATACATGTGTTGAGGTGCACTCGAATGATCCGACGGTATAGGCGCCGTCTTAAATCACAAAGTGATTTATTACGCATATCATATATATTTTGATGTACCGAAGTACATATGATATTTCCATGCAGATATTCTGCGTCATCATATGATGAAAGAGTGATGGAACGGAGAAAAATTCTCTCCGGCGCCGGGATTTGAACCGGCGTGGCTTAGTGGATAAAGCATCAGCACGTAGAGCTGAAAACCCGGGTTCAAATCCCGGCGCCGGAGAGAATTTTTCTCTGTTCCATCACTCTTTCATCATATGATGACGCAGAATATCTGCATGGAAATATCATATGTACTTCGGTACATCAAAATATATAGAATTTTTTTCGTTGCTAAAACTTCCTGAACAGCCTTTGGATCTACTCAGGATCTTGTCAAATTGAGTACAGAGTTTTTCAGGAGGTGAAAAAACAGGTTTGAAACTTGTTGCTGATGACGCCATTTCGTTCATGAAACTATAGAGCTCTTCCTTGATGTCCCTGGTGTGCCTTCATGATGTTTGAAGAGGACACCTTTACCTTCATAACTGTGTGAGTGAGTGTACACAATGTATAATTATGATTGTAACTCTAAGTTATCTTTTGACTTGCAGCTGATGACGACAGATACATCTGAAGTAGATGGGCAGTTGGAGACGTTACATCAGCAGAATCTGTCTCTGGAGAAGCAGGTGACAGAACTGCAGCAGACGGTGAAGTCTGTTGGAGCAGAGCGTGATCAGGCCAGTCAGCAATATCAGCAATATGTACAGCAGCTGAATGGTCAGCTACAGAGTTTAGCCTCCAAGGTATTGTATCTTGCAGCCACAACCATGAACATTGTCCTTGAGAGTCCACGCCTGTGGAGTAACGGCTAGCACGTCTGGCCGCGAAACCAGGTGGCCCGGGTTCGATTCCCGGTTGGGGCAAGTTACCTGGTTGAGGTTTTTTCCGGGGTTTTCCCTCAACCCAATATGAGCAAATGCTGGGTAACTTTCGGTGCTGGACCCCGGACTCATTTCACCGGCATTATCACCTTCATCTCATTCAGACGCTAAATAACCTAAGCTGTTGATAAAGCGTCGTAAAATAACCTACTAAAATAAAATTGTCCTTGAGAATGCCATGTCATTGCAGCATACAGTTCTCCAATTCAAATAGGATTGAAATTTTTCTGCACTTCATGTTTATACTTCTGTTACCTAGTTGCTTGTTCATCAGCAGTTGTAGAAATTTATTATCATTTCTTTTCCTAAATTTGAAAGACATGGTGAGGGCCGATAAGCTAATATAATGAAATTAGGAATGGTCAGGGCATCATATTATTTATTCAGTTTAACGTTTTCGGCTTAATTTTTAGGAATAATTTCTTCTGAAGACGGCTTATTTAAGCAGAAAACGTTAAACTGAATAAATAATGTGACAAGTTTTCTAATAATTAATATAAGTTAAGAAGATAAGCGCAGACGGACTCTGACCATTCCTAATTTCATTTCTTTTCCTGCTGAAAAGATGCACACGATGAAATCTTACGTCCTTTATATCATACATGGCGTCCTTTTATGCTTATCTGTCATTATTCCTAGGGCCTTCTTTTGTAAAACAAAAATATTGTGACAGCGACGTGAGATTCGAACTCACGACCAGCGTCCCGCGAGAGAGAGCATATCGCGCGGGCTTCATGAAGCATGAGGGACGGCGCGCGGCGGAGAAGGGAAAGGTCCACGCGACGAGGGGAGAGTGCACGCGCAACTGCTGCATGCAGAGTAAGTGGGAATGGACCTTCCAGACCCTTCCAGAAGTGCGTCGAAGTGGAGATATCCAGATAATTCTCTACACACCTGTAGAAATTTCTCGCAACTATGATTTTGCTATAAAAGAAGAAGCGCCAGCGAACTCGAGCAGTTTTTCAGTTATTCAGTCAGTGAGTAAGCCAGAGCAAGCAAGCCAGAGTTCGACTCGAGTGTGCGTCCGCATCTGCGTCAGCATCCGAAGGCCTGAGTTCGAGTGCAGTGGACCGCAGTTGGAGGGACCTGAGTTCGAGTGCAGTGGACCGCAGTTGGAGGGACCCGAGTTCGAGTACAGTGAACTGTCTCTGAAGGTCTGTGGTTCGAGATACTGTGAACTCGAGTGACTGAGATAGAAGAACTGTGAACTGAGAACTGATAGTTCTGATTTGTAAATAGTGCTTTGTAAATATTAGTTAAGATTAACAGTTCATTGTTGTTCGTACTAGTCCAAGTAAATTGTCATTGTCGTCGGTGGAGTTTTATAACGAATATTGTGTTGAGTAAAAATCCAATTGTTGACGAGAGCGTTTAAGGCGAATTGTAGAAAGGAATTATTGTTGTGACGAATAAATTACATTGTTGTTACTAATAAAATTTACAATATGTTTAACTTCAGATGAGTTAGCCCAAATATTAATCCATATTTGATTATAGAATGAAAGTATGCAAAGTTGACATTTTAAGGGTGTTTATATCGTCAGTAGAAGATAATGCATAACAGACAGACGTCAAATTCTTGTTTTTCTCTTTTGCTATCTTCATCAGCATTTTCACATGTATTGATTTAAACATCTAAAGAATGTATCATCACTTAAATTTGTCTCCCTATGTGTTCCTGATGTGCTTAATAATGAAGCTAATCAACAATGAGAACTAATATATATATATATATACAGGGTGGAAATGAAATAGCCTTGCTGATGTAACAAAAAACTATTAATATACTGGTGAAAAGTTCATAGTTAAAAAAAAATGTTTTTCCCCACATGTTGAACAACCTCTTATTCGGTAACTATTGCGAGTAGGATCGTGATTTTCGTCCATATTAATAGGAAATCTAATAAAGAATAATTTATCCCTCTGGTGTATTTCAATAGCGTAAATGGTTTTCATTAAAATTTAATTTAAAGACCTTTAATTTGAAGCCACTGCAGGATGCAAACAAGTTACAATGTCGTGACAGAGAGCAGCTCACCTACCGATACACACCGAGTTCGTTGGCCTCTCACATCTGTATCACGAGAAGAGTGTGTTAGCGGCGATGTTACCAGACTGCTGAAATTTCAAACTTAATTTTCTAATTAACCGTACATTTAATCACAAAACATAGCCTAGGTTTTCTATTCATTTAAGTGTACCCTATCATCCCTTTCAGTCTACAAGGTTATTTCACTTCCATCCTGTGTGTGTGTGTGCGCGCGCGGGTGTGTGTGTGTGTGCGCGCGCGGGGAGGTGTGTGTGTGCGCGCGCGGGGGGGTGTGTGTGTGTGTGCGCGCGGGGGTGTGTGTGTGTGCGCGCGCGGGGGTGTGTGTGTGTGTGTGCGCGCGCGGGGGTGTGTGTGTGTGTGCGCGCGCGGGGTGTGTGTGTGTGCGCGCGCGGGGTGTGTGTGTGTGTGTGTGCGCGCGGGGGTGTGTGTGTGCGCGCGCGGGGTGTGTGTGTGTGCGCGCGCGGGGTGTGTGTGTGCGCGCGCGGGGTGTGTGTGTGTGCGCGCGCGGGGTGTGTGTGTGTGTGTGTGCGCGCGCGCGGGGGTGTGTGTGTGTGCGCGCGCGGGGTGTGTGTGTGTGCGCGCGCGGGGGTGTGTGTGTGTGTGCGCGCCCGGGGGTGTGTGTGTGTGCGCGCGCGGGGTGTGTGTGTGTGCGCGCGCGGGGTGTGTGTGTGTGTGTGTGTGCGCGCGCGCGGGGGTGTGTGTGTGTGTGCGCGCGCGGGGTGTGTGTATGTGTGTGCGCGCGCGGGGGGGTTTGTGTGCGCGGGCGGGCGGGCGTTTTTTTTTTTTTTTTACCTTAGAAATCTTAAATCCAGCAAAACCAATTTCAACTAGTAAAAACTAGTTTAAGCAAACAGCAGCATGAACAAAAAGCATATATGCAAAGCAAGTTTTCTGTCTATCTATATTTTTTTAAAGCAGTTTTTATTAGTTGAAACTAGTTTTGACGAATTTCGCGTTTTAATGGTAACATATATATATGTATATATTTCTTTCTACAGATTGAAGCTTTGAACTCTGAAAATGAACAATTGGCAGCAAGGGAGCAGAGTTTGGTGAGACATGTATCAGATCTAGAAAAGCAACTTCAGCAACAGCAAAACCAAAAAAGGAGGGACACACCACCCAAACCATTGCAGCAAGACTCACCCAGACTGTCTGAACTTGAAGAGAAACTGAAGCTTGTGGAAGGCGAGAAGCAAACTCTTACAGAACAACTGGAGTCTCAGGTAAACAGAGCTTCTTATATTGCCCTATACGGTGTGAGTACACGTTTGCACACAAGCTCTTAATAGTGTAGTTTCTAGTCAAAATATGAGTAAAAATATTGAAGAAGTTTTCTGGAAAGAGCTTTAATTTTCTGGTTAGTTCTAATTATGTTCTGTATTGTTTGACTTGAACACTTGGCAATGAAGCTTGTGTGATTTGCTGCTGTCAACGCAAAATTTCTCACACCTTCAGAAAAATCAACAGATACAATGTTCGATTTTGGGAGTCGAAAAAGCGAGATGTTGGCGAGAAACATGTCATGAAATCGGGTATTGATTAGACATTCTCTGGGCAACAAATGGGGTGCATGTTGAAGTGTATACATGAAAACTTCGTAAGTTGAGGTATCATTTACTGAAAACCGCTTCACTGTATCTAGCATAGTTTTTCAGTAATAATATTTATAAACAGGGAAGAATTTATGTTCAGCCTATATTATTAATTCTTCAATTTTTCATCTTTCTCGAAGTGTTATGGTACTACAAAAAATTGTTTTCAAGAATTCCGCACAGGTACACGCTTTCAGCATTCCTCTACAGAAAATGTGGTTTTGGGCTGCCATATGTTGTCTTACTGCCTCTCTATCTGTGTACAGTGATTTCTCCTAAACTATTGGATAGATTTTATTCATATTAAATATTTGTGAGTTAATTTATCCGGGGATGATCACATGAAATATAATAGTTTTTATTCTACTACAGGTTCAAGAAAACCAGAACATACAGAGAGAGCTGGAAGATCGACATTTGAGAATAGAGGAGTTGGAATCAATGCTAGAACAACTCGAAGGCGAACAGCCAGACAAAGATAAACTGCTTGCAGCAATGGAGAGTGACAAAGTAGCTGCAGCGCGAGCTGTTGGACAGAATCAGCGGTTGAAGCAACAACTGGAGGAACTGCAGGAAGGCTTTGTCAAGATGGTAAGTTCAGTTCTGCAGACGGGATGATCCAAAAGGCGAGGCACTTACAGAACTTCCCTTTAGATATCTTTGTACCATTTATTATTGTTATTGTTATCAAATTTGAAGCTTCCATCTTGTACTTGTGTGCTATATGAGTACAGTACCCCATTAGGAGGCTAGTCACAGTTTCTGTTGTCAGTACTTTTTAGAGCCAGGCTCTTCTTAGTTATGCATTTAGAGATTCTTCTAATCATCACCTTACTACTGGGTGTTCAGTTCAAAGTGTGTCATGGCTCGCTCTATGCCGTCATGTGGCTAGTCGATGAGCCTAGAGAATTCAATCTTCCTACACTTCCGCAGAGGTGTATAACTTATGAGGCAGAGAAGCTGCCTAGCAAGTACGGCGTTCATTCTGAAGAGTACGTACCGATATGTACGGTAACGCCGGTAGTGGCAGGAATGTGAACTGTTTGGAAATACATACTGTCCGGATATGGGGAGAGGGTTAAGACGATTGTTGACATTAACTTCGACGGTCAACATGGACACGGAGCATTTGATTTGTGTTGTGGAATGTTACCGTACGCAACCGATGATAACAAATACCCTGCGTACGACTTGCCGCGCAAAAAACAGTTCGAAAGAGGTTATGGTAGCACACAGGCCGTACAGACCGCCATCTGTTGCTACGACGTTCAAGTTATACCGTACACGTTCTCAAGTTCAGATTGAAGAACGCCTTAAATAATAGGCAACTTCTCTGACATATAAGCTGAAACTCGCTTCAAATCGGTGACCCAACAACAGTGACGTCATGACACACTTTGAAATGAACACCCAGTATTTGTGTTTCTATTATTGTTATATTTCAAATATTCTATGAGATTCCTCACTAATATTAACAGCATCAAAATGATAATAGAAGAAAAAGCACTGATTCAATATGAGAAACTTATCAGATTACCAGGAAACAATTGGCATTCATACAGTCCTCTCTGTATATTGAAAACTCAAAAAAGTTTCATATCCATGGTTCAAGAATTAAAACAGAAAATGAACGTCCCGAATTTAAAAGAAAACTTACAAATTAAACCAAACCTTTTAACTCTATTAAATATAGAGTATAATCTAAATTTAATACAAGAAATACTGAAATCAGAAGTAAACACTGAAATAATGAAACAGTTGTCTTTAGAGACAATTAATATTAGGTACCCTCCACAAAACTGGCTTCATTTATACACCGACGGATCCTTGATCTCCAGAGAACAAGGTTCCGGTGCAGGTGTTACATGCTGTCTCTTTACTCACTTTATAAATCTCTTGGATATGGAACAACAAGCTTTGATGGAGAAATCATTGCAATAAGTGAAAGTCTCAGGAATCTTCTATGCCACATCAATAAATTTAAAAATGAGTTATATTGTTCGACTCCAAAGCAGCTATTTTATCAATAGTCTCTAAACACACACCTTCATCTCAAATAGCAGAAATAAATAAAATGCTCTCTCAACTAATAACACTCAATAAAAGAATTGTATTCCAATGGATACCATCCCATTGTGGAATCCTGGGAAACGAGAATGCGGATGTTTCAGCAAAGAAGGGCAGCACTGCTACTTACAGACCTGTTACTAAATCTACGTATTACTCTGTGAAAAGATTTATTAAATCTACATACTTCGACTTCAACAAACAAAATTTGATAACACAATCCCAAGGGAAAAAATGGAACTCTCTGCATCATAATCCACAGTTGATTCCCGATTTACCACCCAAATCGTCTGTAGCTGCATTTAGATTGGCAACAGGCCATGATTGTTTGGCCAAGCATCTGCATAGAATTGGAATATATCAATCCCCTAACTGCCCACTTTGCAACTCAAATCAAGAAATGGATTCGGAACACCTCAAAATCTGTGCTTCAGTGGCTAACCATGACAATATCTTTGAAAATTATTGGAGTGCAAGAGGTGAAATGACTTTGTTGTCAAATGCCTGGCATTAGAAAACAACAACAACATATTTGAAGTGTGTATTGTGCTTAGTGAGACCTTCACATTTCTGAATCATTTCTTTGCAGAGCAAGATTTCCTTGTAGAATAGAAGTTGTTAGAATGTCTTTGAATTATCCCATTACTTTGTGTGTTGTTATTATTATTGTTACACAATTATTTCCATATTGCTCATGATTATCGGTCATGCAGTCCCCTGCAAAATGTCCATCGTATAAATGTCCATTATCATTAACGTATACTATCAATAATGTCCCCAGTTATCAAATGTCCAATATAAAATATTTCCACAGTCATTAAATGATCAATATCTTAAATGTCCAGAATAATATTTATTATATGTGAATTAATAATTTAACCAGGGGCAGCTTTCGAAGAGGGGCTGCGGAGTTGCAGCACCCCCAGACATTTGTTGCTCTTGTCTCGTTTTATTATACAGTCTCTATTTAGCGGCTCGAATTTTTAAAAACATTTCGCTCTCAATGACATGCACGCAATCGTTAGTGAAGTCACTTCCTCCCCTGGTGCTGCCAGAGCGAAACCAGAGACAAGGACTATAGGGTGAAGCCACTTCCTCCCCTGGAGCTGCCAGACTCGTCTCGGATGTTTTGCGCCTTAGTTTTACCCCTCCTCCCTGCTGCCCCTTGCCGTGAATCCTGAGTTTCCAGGCGCTGCAAAATTTGCAGCAGTTTGTCAGTAGCGCGCAGTTTTAAATACATCTTCTTTAATGTTGTGAGTATAACAAAAGTGCAACAATGTTTAATTCTGTACAATATTTACAGTCTATTCAGTTCAGTACCTTAACAATTCAGGAGAAATGTGAAATTAAGTGCCCATCAGTTGAATCTCATAATGGAAAGAGCCGCTAAACAAAATACAAAGGCTCGCATATTTTTTGCTAATTTATCCAGTATCCCTGCTTTCGTCTCTCGATCTCCACACAGTCTGTATTAGATCAATGTGTTTCAAAGACAATTCCATCAGCTGGGGCAACAAGATGGATTTAAAATAAGAACAGTAAATGTTGTTCATGAGAAGAAGGAGCCATTGCTAGAATGTTTTCAAACCATAATGGAATCTGAAACATCTAACATCACAATAAATGAGGCAAGCGCTCTGGTGCGTACTCTTGAATGTCCTGAATTCAATTTCTGGCTCAGTTATTTTTTTCATTTATTGATGTATCATTTATATATTCGCCCGGAATTTTGTCCGCAGGATTCTTTTAAATGCCAGTAAATCTACTAACATGAGCCTGTCTCATTTAAACACAACTTACAAGATAAGGTGCATGGAATTAATCTTTAAATAACGTAAGTTGCTTGGTTTGTTTTTGTATGCAGCCCCCTTTAATTCAATACCCACGAGCCGCCACTGAATTTAACAGTAAAATGTAAGCTAAATTTACAGTATTCTGTAACAGATTTTAGTTTCTAATTTTCTGGTGCCTTGTAGTGAGCATCATGCAGCTTCATATAATATGAAAATGCCCGCAAATATTGTTTTGCATTATTGTCCTTATTCACAATCCATCCAGTTCTTCGTTGATTTGTAATATCCTTCCTGGTTACTGGGTGCCTTACTTTTGTGCGACCATTGTAAATTTGCATTTCGTATTTTCTGTCTCATTCTATACAAGCTGTGTTAGGTTTTCTACAGACGTGGACAAATTATTAGACAAAATTAATCATATGTGCAACAAAGCTGTATTTACCAGCAGAAATAATTAACAAAAATGTATTTTGCACAGAAATAATGAACGGAAAGTAGAGTATGGAAGTTACTAATATTTTGTGAACATTTCCTTACTCTTCATTAACACGTTGATTTTGTCAGGGATGCTGGAAACCAAAATTTTACACTTTCTTTGAATATCAGCATCATTTAGCCAGATATCAGACAGTGCTTAAATGAGTCCATGTTTTGTAGTAAGCCTCTTTTTGTTCACTTTCGTCTACAGTATAGATGACAGATTTTCAATTTTGTTCATATCTGGTCGTTTTGCAGGCCATGGGAGAACAGACTGTTGAATATCTTCTGCAGTATATAATTAAAACATCAGTAGTACCAACACAGCCAGATAAAATATACTTAACCATTGGAAAAATATACCAGAAGATGTAAACAATCACATTTATAATAATAGAAAGACTGTGAATTATACCGATAGTTGATATGACGAATTATATTATGTTTACAAGAAAAACGTTTTAGTCTAATAATTTGTCCACGTCTGTATAAGTCTCCAACTACTCACATGATGTCCAGAAACTATTTTTTGAAATTTAATGTGGAAACCTTCCACTACATCATTGGTTCTATGATCGCATTGCAACGTTATTTCCTAGGAATTCCATATAGGAGGTGGGAATCTTGACAGTGTAGTTCTCTGCACATATAATATCATACAGGTCTATTGGACATTTTGACTTCTGGACTTTTTGTATATTGGGTATTTCTATATAATGGACATTTTAACTTGTAGACATTTCTATATATTGAATATTTTGACTTATGGACACATCTTCTTATTGGATATTTTGACTAGTGGCCTTATTTGATTGGACATTTTAGATGTGAACATTTTGTAGTTGGGTTACTATATATTGGACATTGTACTGTGCACGAATTGCCCTGGAATGATCGTGCATATATCTATAGTTCACAGTAAAACTGGCAGAAGTCATGAATTGTAAGTTTTCAGTAGAGCAAAAGCAAAGTTTGAAATGAGAACCAATATCATTAGATGGGCTGAAAATCTGACACTGTGCCTCTAGATATATATCCACTACTGGGTGTTCAGTTCAAAATGTGTCTTGGCTTGCTGTATGCCGTCATGTGGCTAGCTGATGAGCCTAGAGAATTCAATCTTCCTACACTTCCGCAGCTCAGGTGTATAATCTAAGAGGCAGAGAAGTTGGCTAGCAAGTACGGCGTTCATTCTGAAGAGTACGTGCCGATACGTACGGTAACGCCGGTAGTGGCAGGAATGTGAACTGTTTGGAAATACGTACTGTCGGGATATGGGGAGAGGGTTAAGACGATTACTTACGTATTTGTTGACATTAACTTCGACGGTCAACATGGACACGGAGCATTTGATTTGTGTTGTGGAATGTTACCGTACGCAACTGATGATAACAAATACCCTGCGTACGACTTGCCGGCGCAAAACACAGTTCGAAAGAGGTTATGGTAGCATATAGACCGTACAGACCGCCATCTGTTGCTACGACGTTCAAGTTATACCGTACACGTTCTCAAGTTCGGATTGAAGAACGCCTTAAATAATAGGCAACTTCTCTAACATTTAAGCTGAAACTCACTTCAAATCGGTGACCCAACAACAGTGACGTCATGACACACTTTGAAATGAACACCCAGTATACCTTCTGAAGAAGTATCTACATTTTTTTGTATCTACATGGAAGTCATAACTCAAAATCACCAATTTCTGACTTATGTCGCACACCATAGATATTTACTAATCATATGCTGTTTCATCACAAGGAATCCTATCACAATCAAGTCAATAAATCACAGTTGCTTAAATACAATTTATGTAATCAACATAAGTGAAATTGTGTATCAATTTAATTTTGAAAATTGTTCTTGTGTTGTAGAGCAATAATAAACTAGAGCTGACAGAACAGCTGCAACATGAGCAGCACGTTTGCAAAGAGCAGAGTGAGACGCTGGCCCAGCAAGAGCAGGAACTGACTGCATTGAGGTGAACACATACTGATTGTTCTGTTTTAATATGTAAAATTGCTTTCAATTGGGCGTTAAGTAGTTCACGAATTTCTGCCCTCTTCTGTAAATCACAATGAAATTCTTCTCATTCTGCAGGGTTTCTATGACTCCTTTTTGAAGCGAAAAATATAGTCTCTATTCGTATTTTCTCTCTCTTTGCTCTCAAAAAAAGCTGAAAGATAGAATTTATAAAACAGTTATATTACTGGTATGGTTGTTCTGTACGTTTGTGAAACTTGGACTCTCACTTTGAGAGAGAAACAGAGGTTAAGAATGAATAATTTCAAGGAAAAATTGTTTGTGAAACTTGGACTGTCACTTTGAGAGAGAAACAGAGGTTAAGAATGAATAATTTCAAGGAAAAATTGTTCCAGGGCCGGGTATCGATCCCGGGACCTCTGGTTGAATGTACCAGCACTCTCCCAACTGAGCTACCCGGGAACTCCACCTGACACCATCTCAACTTTTCCCTTTATATCCACACAACTCGCGTGGGCTGACAAAATGCCAGAGACCCACATCGAGTGCACACAAACTCTGTGTGACTTGGAATTGTGGTTTTCTGTTAACGTACACAGTGACGTATATGTTATGCAAATACGCCAGAGACCCACATCGAGTGCACACAAACTCTGTGTGACTTGGAATTGTGGTTTTTTGTTAACGTACACAGTGACGTATATATTATGCAAATACGCCAGACACCCACATCGAGTGCACACAAACTCTGTGTGACTTGGAATTGTGGTTTTCTGTTAACGTACAGCCCACGCGAGTTGTGTGGATATAAAGGGAAAAGTTGAGACGATGTCGGGTGGAGTTCTCGGGTAGCTCAGTTGGGAGAGCGCTGGTACGTTCAACCAGAGGTCCCGGGATTGATACCCGGCCCCAGAACAATTTTTCCTTGAAATTATTCAAATCTGCTTTACAGGGAGCTTCACCTGAAAGACTAGATTTGCAGAGGTTAAAAATGTTTGAGAATAAGGTTCTTAGGAAAATATTTGGGGCTAAGAGGGATGAAGTTACAGGAGAATGGAGAAAGTTGCACAACGCAGAACTGCATGCATTGTATACATCACCTGACATAATTAGGAACATTAAATCCAGACGTTTGAGATGGGCAGGGCATGGGTTCGCGAGCATTAGCAACTAACTTAACTAATTAACTGTATCTAATTTTATTTGCATTAGATCTTCCATCAAATATTAATGTCTGTAAGTAAAAAAGAAAAAAATCACAAATTTTATTGAGTAAATATTCCTCTTTTTTATTTATTGTACAGTTTGGTATAAACCTTGATATGCCTGGCAG
The DNA here is from genome assembly GCF_040183065.1 of Periplaneta americana. Lineage (NCBI taxonomy): Eukaryota > Metazoa > Arthropoda > Insecta > Blattodea > Blattidae > Periplaneta > Periplaneta americana. Next base: position 171,724,443 of record NC_091128.1, read on the forward strand.
TCGCCTCCATCCTTTTTTATTTTTCGCCTTTCTAAACCATCTTTCGAGCCTAAGGGATTGATTTCCTTGTTACCTAATGACGTGCTTGTATGAAGTCTGACATATTATTGGTGGTTTTGCAGATCTGAGCTGTTGGAAAAAGAGCAACTGCTTCAGCAATACTCAAATCAGATGTTACAGCAGAATCAAGTTGCAGAGTTCGTCAGTCATGAGGCTCATGGACAGTTGAATGAACTGCTGCAGCAGGAGTTGGAACAAGCCAAGGTATGCCAGCCAGTCTAAAGGAAGGAAGAAGTAGTGGTGATTATTGAGAAGAAGTGATTTATGATATGATATGATATGATATTTATTAGTCAAACAGCATCTATCATGTCATGGTATATCTTCACATTCCTGTATTTGCGAAATACCATAACTCATCATTACGTTATGCAAATCCCTGTAAAGCGGGTTTGAATAATTTCAAGGAAAAATTGTTTCGGGGCCAGGTATCAATCCCGGGACCCTTCGCTTAGCACACGAATTCTCTACCAACTGAGCTACCCCAGAAACTATACACGACACCGTCACAATACCTGAAAGCCAGATTTGCATAATATATTCGTTACTGGTGGTACGTTAACAGGAAGCCACAATTTAAGTCACACAGAATTTGTGTGCACTCAAAGTTGAGTTCTGGCATCTTGTCAGCTCATTTGAGTTGTGTGGATATAAAGGAAAAATTGTGAATGGTTTAATAGAGATTATGTGCTTAGAAGTGCACTGCATGGAAAGTGCAGTCTGTGCATCACACTATTATTAGTAGCAATTAGTTAATATATTGATCATAATATGTTGTTGTTGTTGTTATCTAATGCTGGGCTTTGGCAACGAAGCCATTAGCGTTCTTGCTCTCCAATATTTCTCTGGTGGATCCATCAGGTAGAACTTCACAGGTTATGAGATGATCTTCAGTCATTTCTTCTTCTTTGTTGCATAGAGGGCAATTTGGATTTGTGTAAATTCCTATTTTATTCAAGTGTTTGGCCAAATAATCGTGTTCTGTAAGCAGTCTGAATTTTGCTACTGCAGATTTACGTGGGATTTCTGGAATAATTTCTGGTTTTTTATTAAAATGCTCCATTTTTTATCTTTGGTTTTGGTACATAGTGCTTGGTTTTGCTTGATTTTATATTTATTTTTAATTAGTCTTTTGGTAGATGTAAAAGGTAGGCTTGTATTTGTATTCTGAATTAAATTGGATCCTTTTTTGGCAAGAAAGTCAGCAGTTTCATTTCCAGCAATTCCGCAATGTGCAGGTATCCATTGCAATTGAATTCTTTTCTGTAGTTTTTGAAGTTGTTGGATCATTTTGTGACATTCTTTAATTTGGATTGACATCATTGATCATAATATTAATTGCTATTAAAAAGGTAAAGGTAAAAAAAAAAGGTAAAGGTATCCCCGTAACATGCCATGAAGGCACTTGGAGGGCATGGAGGTAGAGCCCCATGCTTTCCATGACCTCGGCACTAGAATGAGGTGGTGTGGTCGGCACCACACTCTGACCGCCTTTTACCCCCAGGAAAGACCTGGTACTCAATTTTATAGGAGGCTGAGTGAACCTCGGGGCCGTTCTGAAAGTTTGGCAATGAGAAAAAAATCCTGTCACCACCTGGGATCGAACCCCGGATCTTCCAGTCCGTAGCCAGTTGCTCTACCAACTGAGCTACCCGGCCACTATTACTATAAAAAATTGGAATGAGTCTTGCATAACATACATACATAGTGGGGTTTAAAATGGGCACATCAGCTACTATGGCTATTTGTGCCCTTATCTAAAATTCTTCATAAAACAAAAAACACAAACACTACAATAAGCAGAATACTATATAAAGAACTAAAAAACGTCACGGTTAAAATGATGTATACAAATGTAGTATTAACAAGGTGATTAATGAAATTCATAAAAGTGAGCAGTTCTCAGACACTGGGTAGTAATCAATATGAACCAATAAAATAATAAAACACCTCAGACAAATTGTATAGCATATTTCAAAACAAAATTTTATAAAACATTCGGATGTAAAAGGTTCGAAATATAATAATAATAATAATAATAATAATAATAATAATAATAATAATAATAATAATAATAATAATAATAATAATGTTTTATTTTAGCTGGCAGAGTTAAGGCCATAAGGCCTTCTCTTCCACTCAACCAGCCTTAATTAATGCAATACATATTTAAATTACAAATATTTACACTACACTTAATAGGTTCTCCAGCAAAATTCTTCAATTTTAACGACTAGTAGACTACATATGTATTTATTTAAATTTAGATAAACCTATAAGGTAAAGTAGTAACTTAATTTATGAGCTAATTTAATTCAATCAATTATAATTAATTTAATATTTGAGATAGCTAGCAAAATGATGAAAATTAATTTAATATAAGCTTACTAGGTATGTAAAACACAAATATAAACCAAATGTAACCTCCGGATGTAGAGGGTCCAGAGCATAATCAAAAAGGATCAATAAAAACTAAATTACCCTGTCAAGTCCTGTATTCGATAAAAATCTGAGAATTGCATTTCCGCAATTAAAATCATTTGCAAAAGCATCACACAGAGTCGGCCAAATTTCATATTGTTGACGGTCACTATCGTATTTTCTACAATGCAATAAAATATGCTCGACCGTAACTGGTACATGGCATACCTCACACTTCGGTTGAGGTTCGCCATGTAGGAGATGGCCATGTGTCAGATGACAGTGGCCAATCTTCTTTCGGGTGAGTAAAACTTCTTCGTGTCGTGATGCTCTTGTGGACAAATCCCAAACTCGAACAGTATTCTTTATAATAATTTCGAGGGAAAAATTGTTCCGGAGCCGGGTATCGAACCCGGGACCTTTGGTTTAACGTACCAATGCTCTACCACTGAGCTACCCGGGAACTCTAACCGACACCGATCCAATTTTTCCCTCTATATCCACAGACCTCAAAGTGGGCTGACAACCGTCAAGCAACCAACTTCGAGTGCACACTAACTCCGTGTGACTTAAATTGTGGTTTTCTGTTAACGAACAGTGACGTGTATTATGCAAATCAAGATTTCAGGTATAAATCCCTGTAAAGTTGATTTGAATAATTTCGAGGGAAAAATTGTTCCGGAGCCGGGTATCGAACCCGGGACCTTTGGTTTAACGTACCACTGATCTACCCAGGAACTCTACCCGACACCGATCCAATTTTTCCCTCTATATCCACAGACCTCAAAGTGGGCTGACAACCGTCAAGCAACCAACTTCGAGTACACACTAACTCTGTGTGACTTAAATTGTAGTTTTCTGTTAACGAACAGTGACGTGTATTATGCAAATCAAGATTTCAGGTATAACTCCCTGTAAAGTTGATTTGAATAATTTCGAGGGAAAAATTGTTCCGGAGCCGGGTGTCGGACTGTGGATATAGAGGGAAAAATTGGATCGGTGTCGGTTAGAGTTCCCGAGTAGCTCAGTGGTAGAGCGTTGGTACGTTAAACCAAAGGTCCTGGGTTCGATACCCGGCTCCGGAACAATTTTTCCCTCGAAATTATTCAAATCAACTTTACAGGGAGTTATACCTGAAATCTTGATTTGCAGTATTCTTTATACTTCGTAATTTGTTTCCCTCTTGTGCAGACCATTCTCCTTCCCATTGCCACCCATAATTTACATGATAGAGGATATTGTTAAAGCAACTAATACATATAATTTTGATGTTAAATCTTACCTCATTTATAATTATATTACTTTTTTTCGTGTTTAATATAGTTATTTCAAATTTTACTTTTCTCCATTCATTTTAAGGAACACAATCAAGCTCTAAGTACACAGAATCGCGAACTTCGGACACTGTTAGCACAGCAGAGAATACACGATCCAGGCAGCAGCAGTGGGGCTGTGAGTTTGGATGATGCAAGCATTCGCAAAGATGAAACTTTGGCCACGCTGTCTGCTAGCGTCAAACAGCTTCAAGAAGAGCGTGATCAACTCTTGGAGAAGCTGAAGCAACAGGAACAGCAAAACTCAGTGCAGGAAGATTCCTCAGGTACTTGTGCGCCTTTTCTCTTCATTACTTACAAGAAGGACTCTGATTTTGATGACCTGAAGTTGTTACAAAATGAATAATGCTGAAAGTCTAAATTAAACTACTTCAAATTTACAAAAATTGACAAAAGAAATGTGAACAAATTATATTCATTTTTTGTCATAAAATTCTAAACCTTTATACCAATTCTGTTTTTTGTTGTTGAATTCTTTCTGTGAGATTGTCCTTTCTATTCTATTTCATATTTCTTTCTTTCTGACCAAGTTTTGAATTGTTCTTTTTATTCTGCTAATACTACCGATTACTTTTGGTCAGAATAGTGTCCTTTAAGACTTTATAACCTGTCACCCATCACAAAATGACTCTTTATTTTAAGTAAATGTTGATGACATATCAATTTCTCTTCAAGCTCCCGAAGTTTTCAGTAAGAAAACGAATGAAGAAGAAATTCCAAAAGATTACGAGTCAATGAAGGTAGCAATGGAGCAGCTGGAAGAGAGATTTACGAAAACAATGAAAGAAGTTGCAGATCTAACTGACGAGAAGCAGAGATTGGAACATCTTGTGTTGCAGTTGCAAGGAGAAACAGAAACAATTGGTAAGACACTGTATAAAAATTGTCCAGATGAAATATCCACTACCATTATGTAGCAATGTTGTTTTATCATATAAAACTTTTGAGCTGGCAGGTAAAAATGTGACAAATTAGTTAAATCTTAAGGTACGGTCACATGTCGGTACTTTTGCAGAGCTACTTTTATACTGCAGCTGCAAAAGTTGCGTGTCGTGTTCACACGTAAGCCAAAAGTAGCGCGCTGCACGCTACTTTTCGTGCTGCGCAACCCGAGTGCAGCAAAAGTTGCAATTGGAGGTTGCGAGTCTGTTCACACACAAGGCGCTACTTTTGCAGCCGCAATCATGCTGCAGGTTCCCATCTCCGTGTTGACTTCTCAATATACATTTTGTGGTTATGTTCGCATTATTAAGAAACTCATGCGAAAGCTTCCTTATCTATTATTTGCTTTTCTGTCGTATCTAGTATTCACAAATTGACATTATTTTTACTATAAAGCTTTTAAAAACGCCTATATACTTAAATGATAACCAACAGTATATTCACGTAATCAATGTTGGCAACCCTCCTGTTTGGAACTACGCTATGGAAAATTTAAAAAATGAATTATATCGTCAACAATTATGCTCAGACTGTGTTGTGTATTTAATAACTATTACAAATAATTTATTTTCATCACATTTAACATTAAAATATATCCAAACAATAAAAGTATCATTGGCACATTTGGGTGGTAACACTGGTTGCAACCGCAGCAAAAGTTTCAACAAAACCGATATCAAAAATGCTGCGGCTGCAACCCTGAGAACCCTGTTCACACGTCGCTACTTCTAAGATGCGCGCAGCATGGAAAAGTAGCGGGCAGCAGGTTCGGCAGCTGCTACTTGTCAGGTTGCACCGTTGTTCACACGTCACAGTACAAGAGTTGCGCAGTTTTTTGTACTGCAGTGCTGCAAAAGTAGCGACGTGTGACCGTACCTTTAGACTACTGTACCTACTGTGTAATGGAACAAATGTATGTAGGCTAAGGATGCGAATTTCACCATGAATAAAGAACATTTACTGAAATGTCCAGGGATTAAGAAGTTTGATGCTGACATACTGTCTCAGCTTACAAATGATTACAGGAATGCCCGTAGGAGAATGAAGAAAATCTAAGTTCCATGAGTATTTGTAACAACAATATGTATGTCATTATTTATTGATATACTGTATTTACAAATTTGTAGAACTGTCATTATAGAAGTGACGGGTAATTCTTTATTTGTAGCCAGTAATTTGTAATGTGTATATAACTCAACAATTTATTTTTGAGAATATTATGTGATTTAAAATTTGTTGTTGATAATGAACACTGCTAATAGCTGCAGTGACATTAGTAAGAGTGATGAAGAAAACCTACAAAAAGGAATCAAGTTTAAGATTGTAATCTTAGCAAAATTACTTGACATTCTGTGAAAAAGGTTTCCAGTTTTACCTCTGAGTTACTTTACTTTCAGTAATAATCAATTGTTGTTGTTTTCTAATGCCAGGCGTTTGACAATAAAGTCATTTGACCTCGTGCACTCCAATATTTTTCAAAGATATTTTCATGACTAGCCACTGAAGCACAGATTTTGAGGTGTTCCGAATCCATTTCTTGGTTTGATTTGCACAATGGGCAGTTAGGGGACTGATATATTCCAATTCTATGCAGGTGTTTGGCCAAACAATCATGGCCTGTTGCCAATCTAAATAATCGTTTGTGCATTGCATTCAATGTTGAAATCGATTATTGTATGCATACTTGAGAGACATCTAGAGTGTAATAAAGTGAACATTAAGATTTCACATAAAATTGTCAAGTTTATGAAACAAGTTCTTTCAAGTCTGACAATTTAGAATATTTTGCCTGTCATGTAAGGAGAACTTGTAATATTTATTAAATATGATATATTGACAAATTTGTCATAATTGGCATACAGTAATTGTCATATTTGTTACACCTGTTGAGTTTTATGAAATGGTCTCTGGGCCATTGGTGATGATAGAGCACATATGTAGTTCTTAATTTTCAAACATTACATATCTACACAGAGTTAAAAACTTGAATTTATTCTCCATTATTTTCACATGCTTAATAATTATATTTTGCATTTTTTTTGTAGGTTGCAACATTCGTGCTTATCTATTCTCAGCATCAGGAAGTGTGCACATGTTCAGCAAACTGACATGTTTGATTTTCTTGCAGGGGAGTACATTGCATTGTATCAGGTGCAGCGGAGTATCCTACGTCAAAGGGCTCAAGAGAAGGACGAACAGCTGTCGAAGCTTGCTAAGGACAGAGAAGACATGAGGAAGAAGCTCGGAGAGCTGAACAATTTAGTACGACAGCTGGTAGCAGAGAAAGAATCTAATCGAAAGAAAAGCATAACTAATCCACTGCAGAACCTAACACAAATATCAATTAATCATTCACCTGAAGTAGAAGAAGGTATTATTATTTATCGTATTATTTTTTAGTGTGTTAATTAAGTATGGAATATTGCTAATAACTCTTTATATGTATATTCATTTTATGAAAAAATACCAAAAACAAAAGTTGTTGGAGATATGTAACTGAAACTTATGGCTGTGGTCTTACAAAAGTATTGATTCATTTACAGGGTGTGGCAAAAAATTATGTACTATAAAGTATTGTAGAGTATTGTATATTTCAATATAAACAGCATTTGTCATATAAACATATAGCCGTGACGGCTTTGTTATCGAAATATGACAACACTGTAGGACGCTCGAGTTGGTGTTATGTCGAAGCTGTTCATGCATCAGTCACTCAGACGACAGTCTACAGTACACAGTAAGTACAATTGAAGAGAGAGAAATGCTACAGTCAGTCAACAGGTGAACTACCACAACAAACGGTACCACTCTCAACACTTGAACACTTGGCCTCTTCAAGGTGAAGCATCTACGCATTACCGTCGTGCAGTGTAACATCATTTGAACGAACGGTATCCAGGCAGTTGGATTGGACGCAACGGGCCTGTTGCATGAGCGACACGATCGCCTGAACTCAGTCCCTGGGACTTCTGGTTGTGGGGTCACATGAAGGGACTATTTTAACGCCACGAGAGAGCATCTGTTGAATGCAATTGTGGCTGCAGGACATACAATTCGAGGCATTGTTCAAAGAGCAAGACATTCATGTGGGAGGAGAGCGGAATTGTGTTGTGAAGTAAGTGGTGCACATTTCGAGCATCTTCTGTGAACTTGCAAATAAACTGTAAATAGCCACGTCATTAAACAACTTACTTACAAATGGCTTTTAAGGAACCCGCAGGTTCATTGCCGCCCTCACATAAGCCCACCATTGGTCCCTATCCTGTGTAAGAGTAATCCAGTCTCTATCATCATATCCCACCTACCTCAAATCCATTTTAATATTATCCTCCCATCTACGTCTCGACCTCCCCAAAGACCTTTTTCCCTCTGGTCTTCCAACTAACACTCTGTATGCATTTCTTATTGTATGGATTCGTAAGAAGCTGTTTTTTTTTTACGATGATGGGTTGTTAGCCCTTTGCCCAATCCACAAGCTGGAGGACCACCTCTTATCGGGTGTCCATGACTGCTTATTCAATATATTTGCAGCTATCCTCCGTATCTGGAGGCCAAAGTAGCTGTTGTCTTTTTCTAACTGCTCCAATTATTATCTCCATAATGACGCGGGCACGACCATAAGTTTAAATCATACCTGCACAAACAGCGCTCAACGAGCGCGCGCGCACTCCTTTGGAGCGGGAGAGCTGTGTTTACCGCTCGCCAAAACGGAGAGCAAGATACGTCGGAATGACATAGACTTGCTATAGGTAGAGGAGAGGGAAACGACCACTCAGCTATCTAGTAGAGTGCAGTGTGTAGGCCTATTCTCAGTAACTGTTTCACGTTGCTTACCTACTGCTACAGTACAGTATGGAGGAATCTAAAAGACGGAACATAACATTTAACGATTTACAGCTCGAACTTATTGATCTTCAATGTGACCTAAGGGCTAAAGATCGTTTGAATAATACTACTAGCCTGGTTGAGTTTAACAAGACTAAACATTAGCAATAATGTCCACGACTACACAGGCTGGCTGTGAAAATGATTGCTATGTTTGGCTCAACATTTATATTTGTGAGCAACTGTTTTCTATAATCAACTTTAATAAAGGCAGACATCGAACATCTGTAACTGATGTTTCATTACGATCAGTAGGCTACTGTTCCTTTCAGCTGCCAACAGCATAAAACCTCGTTTTGACGTACTGATAAATAAAAATATAACAAAATGATATTGTACGTTTAAGTAGCTATAGAATTTCTGTTACTTCTGTAAAATAAATATTTCTTTATTAATTAATAATAGTCCAAGATAGTTTTGGAAACACTGAACGGGAATTCATTTGATGAACCTCGTAATAGTACTTCCTTTTGTGTATATTTTGTACGAGATCACCCCTTCTTCCAGTCCACCCTTATACAGAGCGCAGCTAATACCTGCATTCCGCTCATGAGCTGTGAGCCGGCTCAGAGAGCGCAAACCTTGTGCAGGCCTGGTTTATATGAAAAAATGTTTCATTTTCAGTATAGAATGCTCTGCACTACTTTATAGTACATAATTACGACGCACTCTGCATAAAATAAATATTTTTCTTACTCCTAATTGTTTACTTTGTAAAAAATTCTGAAAAATTACGCATCGTAAATCTACAAACTAGGTAATCCAGAGTTTGTAGTCACAAGACAGATATTTATTTCTGTCACTAGCCGTACCCGTGCACTCCGCTGCACCTGTTAGAAATAAATATAAAGTAATTACATAATTAAAATAGGACGTTTGATCCAGGGAACAGCTTTTACAACAGCGCAAGATAATCTGCTTCGGTCATTACCCAATTTTTTTTGCATGGCATTTATTGCATATATATTTTATGTATTTTAACACGATTCAATCGAGCATAGTTAAAATTTGAATTATAAAATAATGGATTGCTAAGCTAACGTACTATTACTGCATACTAAATCAATACACTCTCGTTGTTCGTTAATTCTTTGAGATTAAAATGAGTGTGTACATAAATATTATTTTAAGAAATACAGAAAACGAATTACAAAATAGTCTATCAAATTTTCTGTGCATAAGAAGCTATTTTAATCTTACCTGTCCTCGATTTACTCAGACGTTACTGTAATAACATTATAGCATTATGTCCATCTAGAGAAACTACACTTTCCAATGGTGAAATAATAATTAATTATACAAATCGGTTAATTTAGCTTCTGATATCACTTCATACAAACACAGAAACATTCTCTGTAGGCTATGTTTAATAGCTTTCGATTGTTGATGTCCAAGGCCCCTGTTTCGATTGTTGTTGTCCAAGGCCCCTTATAGACGAAGTCATTTGTTCTTAATTCATTGCACCGTCTTAGATGGTGTTACTTTAATTTTAAAACTCATTTATCTCATTAAATATCAGTCCTATCAAAATTTTGTAAAGAATAAAACTTATCTGAAATCATTTTTAAAGAAACTTTTGTTATGTAACATCTTTCACAAAAATCAATAATAAGTGAGATATTTCGATTTATTTAATTCAGGCCCCCTTATAACACCCCTTTTAAATAAAGTATTTTGAATGCCATGTAGCCTAAAATCTAAGTTACAACGAACTTAATTTATATTCCAATTTTCATATAAATCGGTTCAGCCATTATCGCGTGAAAAGGTAACAAACATACAGACATACAAACAAAAATTTCAAAAATGCGATTTTCGGTTTCAGGGTGGTTAATTATATGTTAGGACCAATTATTTTTGGAAAATCGAAAATTACCAGAAAAATTTCGGCTACAGATTTATTATTAGTATAGATTAATGCCGTGGTTGGATCCCAGATAGTGACAGGATTTTTTCTAGTTGCCAAACTTTCAGAACGGCCCCGAGGTTCACTCAGCCTCCTATAAAATTGAGTACTGGGTCTTTCCCGGGGGTAAAAGGCGGTCAGAGCGTGGTGCCGACCACACCACCTCATTCTAGTGCCGAGGTCATGGAAAGCATGGGGCTCTACCTCCATGCCCCCCAAGTGCCTTCATGGCATGTTAGGGGGATACCTTTACCTTTACCTTTATAGATTAATGCTGGAAATGTGAAATTGTCTATTAAAACTTGCAGGGATACCAAATGGTGAGATTGTAGAGATTGAAGAAGCAATAGAAGCGAAAACAGACGCAAACATCACTTCTCCAGCAGAAGACAGCAATTCACCAGCGCTGGAAGGCGACACAGCTGTGAAGATCATGGCCCTGATATCTGAAATCGGAACAAGCAGTCTTGTGGATCCACAGTGCAGTGAAAATTTTCATCCTTGTCCTTGGTGCTCAGGGAGGCTTATAACTGTGTAAAAATTGCCTTGGCTTCGATAAATTGCAAGTGATACTAATTAATAATGATATGTACAATGAGAGTATTTTTATGTATATTATTTGAAAATAAGACATTACTGGGAGGAGAGGGGGAGAGTGTAGAAACATAGTAATAAATTGTAAATACATTTGAGAGTACAGACCCATGTCTGCACATGTTAGGACATTTGTAACATATGTAAGTAAGTGTATAAAGGAATTATATAAATTAATATATAGAAGCCTTTTGAGGATACGATTTAAGAAAGGTTAAAGACTTTCTCTGTAACACAGACACCAATATTGTTCTGTTGGTCATTACTCAGTGTTTCTGTTACAGACAACAAAACTGTATTAAATATTATTGGTGCATTAAATTGAAAACACATCTTCAATTAGAAACAGTTTTTTAAATTTCATTTGGAAAATCTAATGCAATACTATTGCCAGTTACTACTGTATTAAATTAATACTGTATTTACCCGCATAATGGACTCAATTTTTCGCGTCAAAATTAAAAAAAAAGTGCTCGAGATTTTGCGAGTTCGATCCCGGCCCAGGTCGACGGCATTTAAACAGCGATGCTGATATAACCTCAGCAGTTAAATAAAATAAAAATCCTCGTATAATAGACGCGTAGAGGAATTGAATCTGTGACAGATGATAACAGTGATGCTGAACCTGACGGTGAATGAGGTGAGGCTAGTGTTAATAATAACAATAAAGTGTCTTGTCTTATTGTCGCTGTATTTATTGTTACAAGTTATCATCTGTTTATACAATTGCTGCTAACTATCAGGTGTCTTAAGTGCGACACAATCAATATATAAATTAGTTGCGGCCCATATATCATTACATATTCTATCAATTATTTCAGCATTCGAGTTGGCTCAACTTTAATACGTTTTTTCTTTATCTTTCCCCCTACTAGAATTTTTCCCTCGCATGAAGGATGCACCCTTTTTTTTTGTTATAAAAATCGAAAAATAAAGTGCGTCTATTATGCGGGTAAATATGGTGTATGATTATTTTAAGAAAAAAGTATATTAAGGAAACTTAAAGGCTCTATTTTTATTAGCTGTGAATTTGTTTTTCATGTTATAATTTATGGATATTATGTCACAAGAGTGGAACAATATGCTTCATCTTCAGTTCTATCCTACATTTACACATACATGTCGAGCATAGGAATCTTTTTTTTATGCCATACGTTACTCCAGTTTTCACCATAAAGGAAGCCCATGTTAAGCCCGATTCAGACTATGCTAATTTCTGTGATGGATTCCAAGGTGGCTGCACTGATGGCTGCCCTGCAAGTTCACTTGCTGGAAGTAATGCGCTCTGGTGGTTGCTTTGGTGGCTAGCTTGCTGGATTTCGAGGGTAGGTTCCTTGCTATTTTTCGTGATGGTTTGCAGGCTGGAACCAAAGATGATGATATAATATCACCACTGAAACCATATCACCATGTTCTTTGTTTTCCAACTAAACCTGTTATTTCTATATTCTCTAGTTTCTAAGAAATAACATTGAAATATCGGACTTTAGCTGTTTTGTACTTATGACTTAATTACCTTATTACGATATTTACTATTGTTAATGAACACCACCTCATTCTAGTGCCGAGGTCATGGAAAGCGTGGGGCTCTACCTCCATGACCCCCAAGTGCCTTCATGGCATGTTACGGGGATACCTTTTTTGCCTTTTACTATTGTTAATGTAGGACTTTAGTTGAAAAAAATTATGATGAAGGCATGAGCAGTAACAATTACATTATAGATTTGATCATCTCCAATTAGTGAACCTGGTTGTCCAAGTTCAGCACGAATTAATATTCTTAGTGATGTTCCTGTTTTCCACTCACGGTTTAGTTTCTTTTTGACCATGAGTGTTGGCAACAGATGAAGCAGCAGATGATTTTCCAATTTGAACTGTGAAAAGAGTGAGCTCCGTGTGAACAACTACCATCACTACCAACATGGGAGCCAGCAAGTGAGCACGCAGGGTAGCCATCAGCACAGCCACCATGGAATCAATCCCAGAAACTAGCACCATCTGAACCAGGCTTTATTGTCGTTAATTTCGTGGACTATGTCGACTGTGGTACACTGGCACTGATTTGAAATCTATCTTTAAATTGTCTTCTGCTATGCTTATTTTGCATGTAACATTATTTTGTGATAATACATACACTGCATAGGTTTCATTTTATACACTATAATTTAAGGATGTGCTGTGTTAATTTGTAAAGTTACCATTATGTGTTATACTGTGTAAAGTGTAATTTCCAAGAATTATGTCAAGTTTAGTTCATCTTGACCACAGTCTTTCCTGAAATATTGGACATTTTGTATACTTCGATTAATTTATTTTGGGTAAAGATTTGCCTTCCTTAACCTTTAAATTTTCAAGACTTTTTACTCTGAAATTCTTAAGAGTAAATTGCAGTCCTGTCTAATTGTACTGAATCAAAGTAGCCCACTGCTTGCTTGAATGCATCCGATGGTAACTTACACCAGACTGCCTGCTCATAAAACCATTCTAACAATGCCTTTCCTGAAATGGTAGGTATCAGCACTAAATATACTATGTTCATCCATATGTCTGTTCCAAACTATGAAAAAAAATGTTGTTTTGTCTGTCTTGTGCCAGTGTGACATATTGAAGTGTGTTAAGAATAATAACCATCAGTCAACCTGGGTAGTGTAGTCAGTATAGCTTGGCCTTCTGTGCTCGAGGTTGCAGGTTCGATCCCTGCCCAGGTCGATGGCATTTAAGTGTACTTAAATGCTACAAGCTCATGTCAGTAGATTTACTGGTGTAATCTCTTTGTTAATCTATCCTTTGCTCTTAAAAGAAGAAGAAAATCAGACAACTTTTTCTATGTGGAACTTCATTACATTTGTAAAGTTTCTTTCAACCCATAAGCAGTGCTGACTAGATCAGACGCTATAGACAGTACTCTGTAACAGAGTCGCCAGTATGAAAGGATAATTCCAAGCCTTTGGCGTGAGACGAACTCGATAGCTCAGTGGTAGAGCGCCTGACCGGAAAACAGGAAGTCGCAGGTTCGTTTCCCGCTCGAGGTTGTGAAATTTTTCTTTCATACCATGGCATGATTGTGACTATAATAGTATTTAAATTCATTAGATTTACTGGCATGTAAAAGAACTGCAGGACAAAATTCCGGCACATTGCTGATATAACTTTGGCAGTTGCAAGCGTTGTTAAATCATTTTTTTTAATAACCATCCGAAACTTGTCAGAAACTTTTGTGGATAAATTCATGAAACCTCTACTTGTAATGTAAGGAAGTTCCACATAGAAAAAGTTGTCTGATTTTCTTCTTCTTTTAAGAGCAAAGGATAGATTAACAAAGAGAAAGCAGAAACAAAGTAATATCACAGTCTGTCTAGTATATATAGTTACGAAGCTTGAGTTGTGAGGGTGCTAGGAACAATAGACTGTGCCTGTACTATTTCGCATTGTCTGTAATGAGGCGATATTAGCGATCTTAGTGGTCAGCAACTATCTATGGATGCATATTTACTACGTATTGAGCTTCGTGACTGTGGTAATATTTCAATCACATACTACAAAAATAAAGCACAGGACCTATATCCACAAGTGACTTCACTGGCATTAGGAGCTGTCATCTAGTGACAGTTTTTCTATTCATGTTACATGTTTGACCATTGATTGAGCACGCAGTAAGCAGCCATCGGATGCATGGATGCATTCGAGTAGGCAGTGAAGTAGCCTATTAATCAAGTGCAAATGAACACAATTTCCCTAAATCTTGGTAACTTTTTTTGCCATTAGTTGAGTTAATTCAGTATTCATTCAAGTTGAAGCTCTTATACAAGGGGTCAAATGTCATATGAAACTAGGCTATAAATTAAAATATTTTTGCCTGAAATGTTCTGTTATTTATGTTTTAATGTATCTTTTACAAGATGTAGGCCTACCTATCCTACATGTTTGAAATGTTAACATTATTTCATTCTGCACCTTTAATTTAAATATATTAAGCTTGGAGTCCGTTATACACATAGAAAGTAAGTGCTTTTGCGTACGATTTATATTGCAAAGAACATTATTTTCTTTGCCATAAGTGAATAATTTAATTTTGTAAAATAAAGTTATGAGTCAGTCTTATGGTCAATGTAACTCATGACAGGAAATAATTTTTTTTTTTCGAGCTGGCATAAATCAAGCTATAAACTGCATAAGACATTCTTAATAATGTACAGATTCATGGTGCTTTAAATATATACATAGACTACATACTGATGTATATTTTTACTTGAGAATTCAGTTATGAATTGAGAAGATAAAACTTGTAAACAACATTCCTAATTTCATTTGTCATTTATTTTCAGAAGAATGTCTAACAATTTTCTTCAACGAACAAACAAAGGAGACTAAAGGTAGGTTCTCACTAACTGGAACAGATTCGTACGGAACATTCGGATTTTTATTCTTTGCATTATTTTAAGTGGAGTCTTGCCCACTTGGCCGTATTGCCTCTGTCCGGATTCCATCCAGAATTCTGGCCAGAGAATTCTAAACTGATTTCCATATGGTCCAAGATCAAAATAAAAAATGTCATGGCAATTATATCAATTGCAAGGCCTCCAATCGCGGTAATATCGAAGATATAATGAAATGGATAACGCAAAGCATATTTTATTAAGTCCAACAGTATGAAGAGCTTTATAATAATTTGTGCGAGATCGTGCGTATTTGCTTGGTTTCCGCACAAAACCAATCCACGGAAAGTCTAAAATTCCACAGTCAGTATTTCCAACCTAACACACACAACAATTTCCCTCGTCTTACCGCTTAAGTGACATATTGATTTTACTGCTTTAGGCTTTTAACATATTATTTTTAGAGACGTTCAGTATAGTAATAATTATAAATTGGAAACTTACCACTGCAATTGCACTGTTAATTATTGTTTTTAAATATTTGCAAAAATTAAGTAAACTCTACAACTCCACTAAAGTTACTGCATTCGTGATGCAAGTAACATTAAGGAAGCCGTGAAAAAATCAACAAGATTCCAGACTCATCATAGACTGGGGGAAAAAAAGACACGTATATCACGGCCTGCTGGAGTATAGTAAACACAGAAAATATTTTAAAGCAACAATGTTGAAGATAGATATTTTTGTTTTACAAATTTGCCGTCATTGAACAGAAACCAAGATGGAGATTTCATTGCAACTAATTAGAAATTCCTCTTTCAGGTATGTAATAAACGATCTTCGCACAAAATAATGTACGATACACGAGCGGTATATTTTCTTTCAATTCTCGGAAATTAAAAAAGCTCAACTACGTTTCGCTTTTTCAAACTTTTCCTCGAACATGAAAACTTCAACATACCGCTCTTGTAACGCATATTACAATTATGAAATTAGTATTGTAGCTATATAATATGGAGAAAGAACATATGGGATGAGATTGGGAAAAAACTAAATTAACCCGGTATATCCTTCATAGTTTAAGTTACAGAGCTATTCATTTTATTTCCAGATTCAGTTCAGAACACTACAATGAAATAATGTGCTCTAGCGGTAACTTACAACAATATTTGATGATTAATGCGGAAATGCGGACAAGTGAGCGTTACTATAATAAAAATCCGAACGCAAAGAACGTATTTTTTCCTGTGAGTGAGCGCCTACCTTAAAATGGAAATCTTCACATGTTTATGCCTTTTCTGCAAGTTTTTCAATCAGTACTGCCAAACTTCACAACAAAAACACCTAATCAGATATTGAGGTGTATAAATGTACTTCTGAACATTTATCTTGATAATGAACCAAATCTCGTTATTAATTTCATTTGGCAAAGTAATATTTTTCATAAGTAAGTTTGTTTCCATCCATTTGCTCATTCACTGTATAGCACATGCCAGACCCAAAATATCTGCAGCAAAATTAAAACTATGCATTCATTCATAGTGTTCGGCCCAAGGCAGGTCTTTCACTGCAAACCCAGGATTCTTCAATCTTCCCTATTTTCCGCCTTCCTCTTTGTCTCCACACACAATGCATAGGCTATATCTTAATGTCTATCATCTGAAGTTTTTCTGTCCCGAACTTTTCTTCTGTTCACCATTCCTTCTATTTAATCCTTCAGTAGACTGTTTCTTCTCAGCCAGTGACCCAGCCAATTTCTTTTTCTCTTCCTGATCAGTTTCAGCATCATTCTTTCTTCATCCACTCATTCTAGCACAGCTTCGTTTCTTATTCTTTCTGCCCATTTCACATGCTCCATTCTTCTCCATATCCACATTTCAACTGCAAGAAGTAAAATACTCTCTGACAACACATCGAATGCAGCTGACTTCGACTGTGGCCAGCTGGTACGTCAACGTCATCCTCTTCATCGGTCAGTGTATTGTTCTTGACTGTTAGTGTAGTTAGTAATAATCTTCGATAGTTTTTGTTCGGCAGTAATGAGAACATCATCGACAGTAACAAAGTAATGGCAGTCAATGCCAACACACAACAGTAGGCCTATAGTCAGTTCCTTTTACTCAGATTCCCGCCACTGCATGTCTTGGTTTTATGGATGAGTGATTTTTCAGGGATAAGCCTAAAGAAGAGGTCGAACTCGTCAGCATTATAAAATATGTCGTCAGGTTTATACTTTTCTTCAACCCTTTGGCGGTATGTGAGATCCAATTAATAAGATCTTCGTTACGAGAGACTGCTTCCTCATGCTGATAGTCGGAAAAAATTGAGACACTCAGTAGATGGTGCAATGAATGAAATTAGACCTAAAACCAATTATTATTGTTGATTGTTGTATTAAAAGAAAATTTATTTTTTATTGGTGTAGTAATGGTAGTGGTGCTGGTAGTGGCGGCAGGTTTTGACATCACGGGTTCGTCAATCTTATTTCTAGGTCTGAGAAGGAACTGGCCACCCTACCCCATTTAACTCCTCCTAGCCTAGTTGCCTCGAAAGTGGAGGAGCCATATTGTAATGTGAGGTTCAGTTCTGTATTGTATTTATTAACATTCCATGGTATTCATACATGCTTACAGCTAGAATATGGAACAAGTAAAAAAACTTAATACTATTATAAAATCTTAATTTATAGTCACAGTCTAGATGAAATATATACAGACGAGATTTACAATATAGTCTACTAGTACAACACAAAGTTTTAGTATCAATTTCATGAAGTGTTATTGAATGTCATGAATTCACCTACAGAATAGAAGGCGTGAGAAATTAGGTACTTCTTTAATTTGGCCCTAAATAATTTTATGTTTTGAGTTTCATTTTTTATATCGATAGGGAGGCTATTAAAAATTTTTACTGCCATATAACGCACTCCTTTTTGATAGCACGATAGACTTGCCGATGGAGTATGAAAGTCATTTTTTTGACGTGTATTTATGCTATGAACTGTTGAATTAGTTACAAAGTTCTCACGATTACATACGAGGAAGACTATTAATGAAAAGATATACTGACAAGCCATGGGCATTATTTGTAGTTTTTTTGAAAATAGTCCTACACGATTCCCTAGATTTGGCAACTACTATTATTCTAATTACTCTTTTTTGTAATAGAAATATATTGTTACTACCTGTGGAATTTCCCTAGAATATTATTCCAAAACTCATTACCGAGTGGAAGTATGCAAAGTATATTGTTTTTAAGGTATTGATATTTACTATCTTTTGCATAGATCTAATAGCAAAACAAGCTGAATTTAGTTTGGGGGTAATTTCTTTAATATGATTTTTCCAATTTAACACATTATCGATTTTTAAGCCAAGAAATTTGGTTGTTGTTGTTTCTAATAGGGATCTATTGTTAATTATTGCGCTAGAAATTTGCGACGTTGAATTTGGACAGGATTTAAATTGAATTATGTTAGTTTTGTTACAATTTAATACTAATTTATTGACTGAGAACCAGTCACACAGTCTTCGGGCAGTTGACTAAACAACAATACTCTAGTTTCTATAGATCTATTTATGAATTTATAACATTGTTATTTGTTACTGCAGGACATCTGACACGAGGTAAGATAACAATAACAACAATTGCTCGTAGGCTTTGCGTCATGCGCGCGAAAGAGTTCAAAAGCTTGCATGTCTGCCAACCTTGAACAACATCAAGCTCGCGACAGGATCATCTTGGCTGTGTGCGCATGTGCGGACTTGGCTAATAAAAATCTAATCTTCGTACATGCAAAACCTAGATCATATATACTAACTAAAGAAAGGCACCACCCAAATATGTGGGATAATTAATTTAATAATGTTATTACCGGGACTTGAAAAAAGCAATCATATGTAATGGGTGGGGAAAAAAATACTTTTTAATCGCGCTTCTATAGTTCGACAATGCTGACTATTCAGAGTTTTGCCTGACAGGTGAGATACCATAAATTCCTTGAAGTCCTAGTTATTACTGAAGCCAAATGTATGTCTCTTGTCAAGAGTCCATTTTATTTATACTTGTTAAGACATCATTCATAGACTAGTTACCGCTTTCAGTTTTGATACTACATACACTGAAATTAATCTATTATTATTCGTCCTATTTATACATTTATATTGAATGATTCGGTCTACCTTCATAACACATCTCATCAACAATACTCGATAAGAGTTGAATTAGCTTCCATGCTGCGTTGTATTTATTTTGTCATGTTCCTATAGCAGGAATATTAAATAGGAATTCCTTAAAACAGATTTATATTCACTCCTATGCCTTTATATAGAATACCAGTACATATACTGTATTTCTTAAGATTTGGTTACTTTATAAACAGTATGTTAGTGCAAGAACTCTTTTTTTCATATTTAATAATTCTGGCATGTGTCAATAAATATGCTTGAGACCTCTGTCTCTCTGAATTACTCTTTACTAACTGGAAACATATTCCAAATTTATATTTTAAAAACGTATTAAAATATCCTCACAATTTAGAGCATAACAATTCCCGAAATAATCATCCTACATTAAATTATTAAGATAAAAATGATTCAATCTATCGCTTGTAACAATACCTTTATGGTCCTAATAAATTAAGAAATAATTTACATCAAACATTTATTTTAAAATGGCCTGCAGTTATTATTTTGAATTTTATTGTACCTTAATAAATTGAGTTAAGGTACAATAAAATTTCATCAAGTTTCAAACAAAGTAATTCCATCTTTCCAACAGGGGGACAATAAATACTTAAAGTAATGCTAAACTCGAAAAACTTATTGATGCAACTTAATTTCATATTCTATACCACTAACACCAAAAAAAAAAGTGTCCTATTGTTCATACTGATTCAAGATGAATAGTTTCTTAGTGTTTGTCCATTCCACTTTTTTTATTGTCCTTCCCATTTTTAGTAGGTACTTCACATGTAGTATATGTTTTATTTTAATACATATAATGACCATGAAGATATTTGGATATGTCTTACAAAATTCTTGCTGAAGACCATTGTGGTAATATTCTGCCGCATCTGTAGTTAGTACATTTCGAAATTTTCGTGCTTCAGCCCAGAATTCAGGTGGGAGGAGGGGAGGTTGATGTGCCAATGTAGTTTTCCAGAATATAATAATATTCAAAACATTCTCTAATAGGAGGGGCCTCTGATATTAGCTCTGCAAAAAATCTGATATCGGTACTTCTGTTGCTGGTAAATAAGAAAGAACGAAATATAAAAATTTTTAACCACTTTCGAATTTCAGGTGCTTTGTGTCTCAGCTGCTGGTTTGATATACTGTTTGTTTCCTTTAATTTTCCAGAGCAAAAACTGTCCTAAGCGAAATTTACACTCTGTAATTTTAACACTGGGAACATTTATTTTGGCAGCATTGTGTGATGCTATTTCATAATATAACAAGAGCTTTGAAATGATTAATTGCTAACTACTTACCTGGGTGAAGCGCTTCCTGTGATTTCTGAAGTGAAAACCGTTCAATTTACAAGGAATTTTTTTGTGGAGATGCATTTGATTGTATATGCAAGGTGTAAAAGTGCCTAAACTAACTGACCCCAGTGCTGTCATGGAGGCCACACGAGGCCATATATTGTATGGAACCTACAATTTTTTTTAATTAATCGTATGGGGAAATGAAAATTTTGTCTGTAAGGAGCCATACGGCATATGGGTGCCTAAGTTTTGTACGTGGAGATCTATACAGATCTTAGATCATCTCTTGCTGCTCCTACTGTACCTATCAGTATTTTGTTTGATGTTCATAAACAAAAATTATCCACCTCTTCAGCACTGGAATCCAGAATTATATAAAATAATGGTTGAAAAACAAGAAGTGCTGCAAATATACACTCCAAGATTCATCGAGACACGTGTGCATCTATGGTGGTGCTACATGGTGTATTCTTTAAATCAAACTTGTACAATTAAATTGTAAAGCAAAACAATTTCTTTACTTCTTCTTGAATATTAAAAAAAAAATAATTAAATGACAATTGGAGAAATAGAGAGAGGAGAGTAAAATATATTTCAAGGGAGAAAACAAGGGGTGGGGTGTATGGCCAAGAAAAAAATTACCATGACAGCACTGACCAAACCTAACCTGTTACAGACTCATGTATGTAAGGTGAATAAGCTGAGTATGAAGGAAACTACCTCAGCGCTAATTTAACTCTTATAGATGAACTATATAAAGAACTTAAAGTGTCAATATTGTCTCAAAGGTTTCTGTGTAACAAACTTCATTTAGAAATGCCCATCTGCGATTATGTTAACTGTAGAAGAAGGAAGAAATATTGTCGTCATATGAAGTTTCTCAAATTTCCAATTAAGGACAAGGAAAGGCTACAAAAGTTATTTTTGATTTCACCCTTATAAATTGAACGATTTTCACTTCAGAAATCACCGTAACTACCTCAGCACTAGTTTCAGTAATTTAAGGACCAGTATAAAGTAAATTTGATTAAAGTAAGAAAGAAATTCGTAAGGGAGGCGGTCAGGAGGGATTGAGGTTGTCAACTAATTCGTTGCAAACAACTATTATAGGCTATTTCATTTGACTAACGATGATTTGTAGAGAGCAAAATACCTACAGTAGGGTAAAGAATCTAAATCAGTACGTTTGAGAACGGATATAAAAGTGTCAGGAAAATAACAGAATTACCGTATATTGCAATTAACTCTGCATTGGCAGAGAAACCGCACAGGGTATCGTAAATCTGCTGAAAATTAGAAAATTGTGTAAAAAAATGCATTCAGAGCGAATTTTCCAACCTGATAATATCTCGCCCACGTTATGGACATAATTCAATACCGTAAGACTGATATAAAACGAATACTAGAACAATTTGTTAACCAAAGACGATGTTCAGTAGTTATTTAACAACATACAGAGCAAATAAAAACACAAACGCGTATTCTAGCAATAGTTCAGATGAAAAAAAAGAATGATTAGTACGACCGCTTATTCGTAAAAAGAACACTGCCAGCTGTGTAGCCTACATGAAGCAATATATCAGGTCTACGTTATGAACACGTTGAATTTAATGTGGACGAGAAACGTACAGTTATTATTTATCTGCTTCCATATCGCATCATATAATACACCTGTAAAATGAAAACATATAGGCCTAGAAAAGAGGAAACAAGTTTGGAAGGAGGGAGTTGTAATTTTTCCCCTTTCGGATAAATTTCAGAAGAGGGATACCTGCTTTTCCTTCATATTAAAAAATTGTAATCTTGTTCACACAAAATAAATTAGTGCCTTTTCGTGAGCATCATGATGTGCATTCAACAAACGCAGACAAATATGATCTTTTTAGTATTTTGTGATAATTGTTGCTAGGGAGGTATTGTATACTGAAAATTAAAAACAGACAGATGACAGATTATATATTGAACGCAAACAACATTATATCAGCCATGTACCAAAATGTCATCTATGTGTGTTGATGAATTTGGGTAAAACAAGCTTCTGTATACTACAATTTAGCGACACATCAAAGTCTTATTGTAACATAACCTCACATTACAATGAGAAAGAAATTTGGGGGTGGCATGACGTAAAAAAGTCATCCCACAGTCGTATTACTCTATGTACTGTTCAGGTACTCTGCCATCTAGTGTTTGTTATTGCAAGCTCATTTCTCGACACTAGCGACGCATAGCGTCCGTTATTTTTCAGTTGCGTCTAAATTTAATATAAGCTTGGTCAATCTGTTTTATATATGATCTAGGATGCAAAATGTGTAATCGTAGCACGAAGGGAACTTCTTCATTTGATCTGGAAGGTACACACGAAAATAAATTCAGGTAAGGATCATGCTGGCACTGCATGAGAGATCCGCTCATGCACCAGCTAAACTGTTCCTTTCGCGAGCCCCTCCTCTTTGTCAGGCTCCGCTATAGCTTGTGTAAAAAAAAAAAACTAGGACAAAAGTCAGTAATGTCCCCTTTTAAAAACGTAGGATTTTCTTTAGATTTGAAGGATTTTTAAGGCATATTGAGGGATTTCCTTTAATCAGAATCTGGCTACGCTGCCATTTAAAAACGTAGGGATTTTCTTTAGATTTGGAGGATTTTTAAGGCATATTGAGGGATTTTCTTTAATCAGAATCTGGCTACACTGCCAGTGTCAATCTGAACGTGGAAGTGGGAATGTTGTGATTGTTGCTGTTATAATTCTTGGATAGTGTTGTTAAGAAATTGTAGCACATTTTCTTAATTGAACTCATTGTTCTCAAGATGCTTAATTTAGGGGACGAATTTCCGAATTTTAAGGCAGACACGACGGTTGGACAAATCCAGTTTCATGACTGGATAAGCGATTCGTGAGTATTTAACCTTTCGTGTAACGTCATTTCATCATGCTCATTTTAGTTTTAGTGTGTTAATAATATGACATTGTTTACACCAGGTGGGCGATTTTGTTCTCGCATCCATCAGATTTCACACCTGTATGTACAACTGAACTTGGACGTCTTGCTAATTTAACGTCCGAATTTGAAAAACGTGGAGTAAAAATAATTGCATTATCCTGTGACCCTGTTGATTCTCATCAGAAATGGATTCAGGTAAGGAGAGAGTAGTCGTTATGTTTGAACACCTTCGTAGTAGTGGCTTCTGGTTAGATGCTTTCAAAGATTGAATGACAACGTGTATGTAATTGATTTGCAGGATATTAAAAGCTATGCCAAACATTCTGGCGAAGGTTTCCCATATCCTATAATTGCTGATGACAGCAGGAAATTAGCTGTGAATTTGGGAATGTTGGATCCCCTGGAAAAGGATAAGGATGGCCTTCCTCTGACATGCCGAGCTGTATTTATTATTGGACCAGATAAGAAACTTCGCCTCTCAATGCTGTACCCAGCAACTACAGGACGAAATTTTGAGTAATGTCTCTTATATTAATCAGTTATGAGTGTACTCTAATTCGAATCATGACCGAAGTAGAGAATTGTTGGTTTTGTTTTAGATGACTAGTTGTGTTAACCACCAAACTGTCTATGAAACTTTGTGTTGAGCAGGAATGGTTGTTTTTAGCTGGTGAAAAAAGTTGCGCAGTAGTGCAATGCAGCAGGTATGAAATACCTGATACTATAGGGTGTTCAAAAAGCCACTCAACACTATAATCGCATGTAATTGTTGTCTTTTATTTCTTTGACAGTCTATTTCCCAAGTGCTACAACACACTGAACTGAGCAGACTTTTTCTTTTGAGGGCACCTCAAGATTGCTACCAACGTTACTCCGGGATTACAATATAATATTCTGAACTTTATCATTGCCATCTCATGCCAAATATTTTTTAGAACATGATTAAATGCGTCCACTTGTGTTAAGCACAGAACGGCAGCTACTTCCAGCACTTACTCTAAAATAAGTGTTTTCCCATAGGGTTGCATGCCTTTCTGAACACACTGTAGTAAATAAGTTTAAGAGTTGGTAATAGTTTATGACGTAATGGCTTCGGATTTGTTGATGTGTATGGCTACCAAACTAAAAACTGTTGAGTTTGGAATGTAGTCTTGAACACTATTGATAGACTTTATCATTTTGATAGCAGATATAACTATCAGAAAATTTAATTGCTTTTCATTTATGGAGCAGTTTAATTCTTGTTTTTATTTGATAGCGTTTTATAGTACTGGCATTCAACTGGGGGTATGTTAACCCCCATGGAGGTAGGCGAAGACTTTATAAGGGATACGTAAAATTTTAAATAAGCATATATGTTTCATGAATGATCAGAGCTAATGATTGGATTACAAATCCATTGTCCACCACAGCCATCAATTCCTCTGAACTTCCCGTAAAATTTAAAGAAAGTTTGCTAGAAATGTCGTCCATTGATGGTGTATTGAAAATAAAATTAGAAAACTTGTCAGTTTGTGACTTAAAAAGAGTGGAACATTCATCTCGCCGCATCTCAAAATTGAGCTTTCTTTCTGGCTTCTGAGATTAGTCGTGTTCTCTGTCTTGTACAGAATTGAGGAATATTACACATAACAGCTGACAAGCTGCTGATAGTGCATTAGAGATGCAGGACGGGACAAGAGTTATTATAGAAACTTAATCAGATGTTGTCACTTTTAACCTGATCAGTGTTGCCAATTCGTTTATGAGTAATTATCATAAATTTATAATCTTATATCAGGAACTGTCAGAAGTCATTCGTGATTAACCAATATGACAAACAGTTCTGCAATAGGAGGGTACTGAACTTTGTCTTGTTCAGGGTTTGTACAGACAGGCTTGTGCCAAAATTCATTCTTTCCAGTGTGAAATTTGGTTCTACTTCGCATTCACTTGTCTAGCTTTTATATATATTATTTTAATGTACCGAAGTACATATGATATTTCCATGCAGATATTCTGCGTCATCTTATGATGAAAGAGTAATGGAAAGGAGAAAAATTCTCTCCGGCGCCGGGATTTGAACCCGGGTTTTCAGCTCTACGTGCTGATGCTTTATCCACTAAGCCACACCGGATACCCACCCCGGCGTCGGACAGAATCGTCTCAGATTAAGTTCCAACCCTTGGGTTCCCTCCAGTGGCCGCCCTCTGCACTATGTCATAGATGTCTATGAACGTAGGACTGAAGTCCATTCCATTACTCTTTCATCGTATGATGACGCAGAATATCTGCATGGAAATATCATATGTACTTCAGTACATTAAAATAATATACATGATATGCGTAAATCACTTCATGATTTAAGACGGTGCTTATTCCGTCGGATCCCGGCCAACTAGTCACTCATAACGAGTGCACCTCAGCACATGTGTGGACTTCAGTCCTACGTTCATAGACATCTATGACGTAGTGCAGAGGGCGGCCACTAGAGGGAACCCAAGAGTTGGAACTTAAAACTGAGACGATTCTGTCCGATGCTGGGGTGGGTATCTGGTGTGGTTTAGTGGATAAAGCATCAGCACGTAGAGCTGAAAACCCGGGTTCAAATCCCGGCGCCGGAGAGAATTTTTCTCCGTTCCATTACTCTTTCATCGTTGTCTAGGTTTGTTATCAATCCACATTCATTATGAGCAATTTCACAAATACATTAATTGATATGGCAAATTCTGCATGTGTACACATATCACACCCATATCGCAATGTTTAGTATTCCATATGGTTGACTTCCCCTGGCTGTCTGGAAAATATCAGGTGTGGGGACTATGTGTGGAAAATATAAAGACTTGCCCACTCAAGGAAAATAGAGACCAACTGTAGTACAAAATAGTATATATTTAAGTGTCTGAGACAAAATCAAAAAACCATAATAGTATTTGAGATAGCAGTATTCTAGTAATAAGTAGCTTTATTTTAGAGCTATTGTTTGAACAATTCCAGCAGGACACTATATCTTTCACTATCATGTTGCTGTTATTGTACAGATTGGCAACACTGAATGTAATTTAAAAAATAAAAGGTGTTTATTACTTTTCAGTGTAGGTGACCAGTTTGCATTAGTCACATTATTCAGGTACCAGTAACTGTAAAAGTAATTCATGTGCTGTTAGCCTGTTTAGTTATACAAAGTGAGGGACCAAATTAGGTTCTTTTGAGGGATGAATCAGGGCAGTGAGTTAGACACAGAAGTCTAATATAAATTGTGGGTTTTGCGAACAGGTTTTGAGAAAAATAGCACTTTTAGTTTAATTTTAATTTGCGTATTTTAGGAAAATTGATGTTGGACAGGTGATTTTGGGGGATGTTGTAGAGCAAATACTAACAAATGCGGGCTTTATTGGTTTGTTGCATGACATTGATGGTTTGACCGTAATTTCATTGATTATTGATAACAAAGTGTGTGACAGGAAGATGTGGCAACAGTGCATTCAGTGATAGTACAGTGAAACCTGTTCAAATTGGAACCTGAATAATCCGAAAACCTGTCTATTTTGGAACAATTTATTGGTCCCGCCGAAATTCATATGTATTATGTGTAATTTTTCCTGAATAAAACGGAAACTGTCCAACGCGGAAACGGAAACTATCTGCTACTGTTCAAAACGGAAATAATATTTTGGACACACTACTGTAATGTAAACTATATTTTGAAACAGTATGTGCTTTCAAGGAATGTACGAAATACGTAGGTCACTAAGATAAAAACAAGTTTTCTTTGTAAAATTTTTGAGGGTGCGAGGGTGTGTTGGCCTGGTGGTCATAAATTTTATTACCCTATTGACTAGGCAGCCATGTATGGTGGGTCCCTATCACCACGGCATGGCGCGTCCTCAGGTTGCGGATAGAGGAGACGGCCTCCAGATATGGAGGGTAGCTGCGAATATATTGAATAAGCAGTCGTGGACAGCCGATAAGGGGTGGTCCTCCAGCTTGGGGGTTGGGCGAAGGGCTAACAACCCATCACCGTAAAAAACAGCTTGTTACGAATTCCTACAGTAAGCCTCGGAATAGGACTGATTCTCTGGCACGACCACAGCAAAGGAATAAGGTTTTGAGATTTGGCACTGATGCTTTTCCAATTCACTGCGGGCTAAAGCAGGGAGATGCACTATCACCTTTACTTTTTAACTTCGCTTTAGAATATGCCATTAGGAAAGTTCAGGATAACAGGCAGGGTTTGGAATTGAACGGGCTACATCAGCTTCTTGTCTATGCAGATGACGTGAATATGTTAGGAGAAAATACACAAACGGTTAGGGAAAACACGGAAATTTTACTTGAAGCAAGTAAAGCGATCGGTTTGGAAGTAAATCCCGAAAAGACAAAGTATATGATTATGTCTCGTGACGGGAATATTGTACGAAATGGAAATATAAATATTGGAGATTTATCCTTCGAAGAGGTGGAAAAATTCAAATATCTTGGAGCAACAGTAACAAATATAAATGACACTCGGGAGGAAATTAAACGCAGAATAAATATGGGAAATGCGTGTTATTATTCGGTTGAGAAGCTCTTATCATCCAGTCTGCTGTCCAAAAATCTGAAAGTTAGAATTTATAAAACAGTTATATTACCGGTTCTTCTATATGGCTGTGAAACTTGGACTCTCACTCTGAGAGAGGAACATAGGTTAAGGGTGTTTGAGAATAAGGTGCTTAGGAAAATATTTGGGGCTAAGCGGGATGAAGTTACAGGAGAATGGAGAAAGTTACACAACACAGAACTGCACGCATTGTATTCTTCACCTGACATAATTAGGAACATTAAATCTAGACGTTTGAGATGGGCAGGGCATGTAGCACGTATGGGCGAATCCAGAAATGCATATAGAGTGTTAGTTGGGAGACCGGAGGGAAAAAGACCTTTAGGGAGGCCGAGACGTAGATGGGAGGATAATATTAAAATGGATTTGAGGGAGGTGGGGTATGATGATAGAGACTGGCTTAATCTTGCACAGGATAGGGACCGATGGCGGGCTTATGTGAGGGCGGCAATGAACCTTCGGGTTCCTTAAAAGCCATTTGTAAGTAAGTAAGTAAGTATTGACTAGGCAGACGAGTCCCTTCAAAGATGTTCAATGCTTCACTCCTGTGTACTGTCGTAGCTGGGTAGAACGCAAGTGTATTAGTGATTTCGTGATAAAAAAAGTAGCGTAAAAATGTTGCACCATCATTAACTGATGAAGTAAAAGTTATCGAGGAAAATGAGAAACGAAGCATATGGAAAATAATGTTGAAATTTAGGAATGAAAATCTCAGGTGTAACTTAACATTTTCAAAAATAAAGGCCGTATCATGAGTGAGTGGCTTGCGGTCAATAATGGTGACATGAAAGGAAACAGAAAACATCTGGTTACATAGAAATAAGTGAACTGTTGTGGGAGTGGATTCTTCTTGCCCTTTCAAAGATAATGCCAATTTCTGGACCCATTCTGCAATGCAAACCCTTGAACTGGCAAAGAAATTAGATAATCCAGAATTCAGGGCTTCTATGCTGCTAGTCCAATTAAATAATGTGTTGTGATATACAGAGGTGTGAAAATTATTAGAATAATCTTAATTTTAAAGGTTTTTTAATAGTTCCTTCACAAATATTAATTGAATTGATGGATATTGGTATATATTACTATACTGATGTAGGATATATTTACTACTAACAATGCCGGAAAGCATTGTTGTACATTGGTATTTTTCTTATTTTACAATTGTTATGGGAATTCAGAAATTATTATATTATGTTGGCGGAATTGGAAACATAAAAAATTATATGCACAAAACAGATGTATACGTTCATTTGAACCTTCACAACAATGTAAACGCAAAGAACCATTTGTTTAAAGCATTTCTTAATTAATTTTTGATGTTTCCAATTCCGCCAACATAATATAATAATTTCTGAATTCCCATAACAATTGTAAAATAAGAAAAATACCAATGTACAACAATGCTTTCCGGCATTGTTAGTAGTAAATATATCCTACATCAGTATAGTAATATTATATACCAATATTCATCAATTCAATGAATATTTGTGAAGGAACTATTAAAAAACCTTTAAAATTAAGATTATTCTAATAATTTTCACACCTCTGTACAGTACAGTATTATAGTATAGTGTTAGATATTAAATTTAGTGTACTTAATGAACTTTACAGTGCTTAATGAGTGAGTTACGATACAATTTATACAGGAAATGAGATTTTCATCAAGATCATTCACCAATTAAATAAGCGACAGGAAGCTGATTTAATGTCAGTAGTGGTAAACGGAATATTTTGTAATTCCTACAATTTGCGGCATGCCATTTTGTTTTTCATTTATACAAATGATAAACTATTTCATTTTAACTTCACACCTGAATAACACGGAACCCTGTCCACAACGGAAAAAAAATTAGGACCGTGTCACTTCCGTCTTGAACAGGTTTCACTGTAGAAGCAAGTCGGAAGCAAGAATTGAATTGAATTTACGGGAGGGGGACACCGTGGTCCACCACTGCGACCTGTTACGATCTATTACACTAACCCTCAAGTAGGTGCATTGCCGAGTCTACACTGGCTGACTACACTAAGGTTCACTGCATACCCAGGTTTCGAGCAGACAACCCCCCTCGTCTCTAGGCCAGTCTCCTCCATGTGTTGCCAGCCAGAGATCGGGGAATGCTATGGAATGATGACGAAATGGTGACGGATTGATGTAGATGGCTAATATGGGAAAAATGGAAGAACCCCGAGAAAAACCCCAACTGCGACCTTGTCTGCCACAAATGTCTATTGATTTTTCAATGAAAAATCCCAGACCTGACCGGGACTCGAACACGGGCCGTCTGCATGACAGGCTGGAGGTCTGACCATTCAGCTACTGCAGGGTAAGTCGGAAGCAAGACTAGAGCTGGGAGGAGGAAATGCACAGCCACCAATGTCCCTCTGTGATGTGTTAGGTTGCTGAATCTTTCGTGCAGTTGTGTATATTATGATTTTATTGTCTTGCGATTCACATGCTACTGTTATGTGAACATGTGCTGCAATTTTCCATTTGCTTTCATTTGTATGAATATCTCAAAGAACGTTCACGAATGACCACAATGATATTAGGAATCAACAAACCCTTTTATGATATTAATGAGTTTTTTAATGTTAATGTTGTAGAGTGTTTCTGATACAATTTTATTGTTTTTTAATGCCTCTGTTGTTTATTTTCTATGTATTGACTTTGTTAATTGCACAAATTTGTGTTCACTGACTGTACGATACTCAATATATACTTTTGTGCGAGATCGTGCGTATTTGCTTGCTTTCCGCACAAAACCAATATGCGGTAAGTGTGAAATACCACATTCAGTATTCCCAACGTAACACACATAACAATTTCCCTATTCTTACCGCTTAAGCATCATATTCATTTTACTGCTTTAGGCTTTTAACATATTATTTTTAAAGACGTTCAATATAGTAATAATTATAAATTGGAAACTTACCACTGCAATTTCACCTAAACTGCACTGTTAATTATTGTTTTTAAATATTTGCAAAAATTAAGTAAACTCTACAACACTACAAAAGTTATTGCATTTGTAATGCAAGTAACATTATGGAAGCCGTGAAAAAATCAACAAGACCGGAAAAATTAAACTTGCCAATGTTATTACTGCAATATGTTATATAAATAATATTGTTAAAATATTAAAATGAAAAATAAATGATTACATAACCTTACCGTTTGTTTTAAGTTCGCATTTATAGACTGGGGAAAAAAAAAAGACAGACGTATATCACGGGCTGCTGCAGTATAGTAAACACAGAAAACATTTTATAGGAACAATATTGAAGATAGATATATTTGTTTTCCAAAGTTGCCGTCATTGAACAGAAACCAAGATGGAGATTTCATTGCAACTAATTAGAAATTCCTCTTTCAGGTATGTAATAAACGATCTTCGCACAAAATAATGTACGATACACGAGCGGTATGTTTGTTTTCATGTTCTCGGAAATTAAAAAAGCTCAACTACGTTTCGCTTTTTCAATCTTTTCCTCGAACATGAAAACGTCAACATACCGCTCTTGTAACGCATATTACTATTATGTTTAACTTCCGTCCCTGATTCATCTCTCAAAAGGATCCTTATTATTCCCCTGTATTTGAGTCTTCTTACAAATATCCGTGACTTTTGGGAAAGTTGACTGACTGGAAGAAAGAGGTGGTCAGGAAAAATTGAATGGTGGCAACAACGCATCTCAACAAGCAATAGAATAGTATTTATTGATTTAGGTACTTATTTACATATAAACATAGCATAGTGAATAATGAATTTGTCAAGAGACCTAAACATATTTTGAGTTTTCGTTTAATGTGTTGTGGTACTGTTTATGCCTTATTATCTGTCTTATAGCGAAATCCTCCGTGTAGTTGATTCCCTTCAACTCACAGAAACAAAGAAGGTTGCTACTCCAGCTGACTGGAAGGTAAGAGTGAAATCGTAATACTTATAGAAAAAATGAACTTTAAACAATCCGTGCTAATATTGCCATTAAAATATTCCTTGGAGAGAAATAATAAAACTTGGGAAAAAGTACATAGTTCAACACAAATTAAAAAAAAAATCATTGTTCAGAATTATTTAAAAATTGAAATATGTAATGAGATCCCAAGTGCATTACTTACTAGGCGTGTGATCAATAGTAGGCCTACTGAAGAAGCAATTCATGAAATTCTGCTCTTTCAGTTTATCTTTTAATTGACCTGTAAGCATTATGTTTCTTTGCGATTTATAGATTACAAAATCCATATCTATTAGTCCACAGTCTTTTCGGTTATGTTATAATGATATCGGATCTATGGTACTACAATTCCTTTACAGAATTTTGAAACAGATGATATTGCTGCATTCTTACTCTCTCTCCCTCCCCCTCCCCCTCTTTTTAAGCATTTAAAATTTCTTGGAAACCCCAGTTCGATGTTATAAAGGCTAACAGCTCTAGTAAATATGGTTTTTTTACCCCAGCATTATAAACAGTCTTTATCGTTAGTCAAAATCGTTCATAATATACCGCATTATCGTACTAGTGCCATAAAATATTACCATGTCAACCAAAACGTAATGACTTCTATTATAACGGACTAACTTTTGTCATAAAGTTAATATTATGAAATGATTTTCCATGCAGTAATATTCAATACATCATTGTTGTCATAGCAACCTCTTTCTTCATAGACCATGATATCAAACTACCCATCATTACAAATCTGATGTTATTTCTTTATTTATTTATTTATTATTTTTTATGGGGTTATGTACAGCTTACAGCTGTAAAATTTTTGGAAATATTAATTTTTTCCTCCATTATTCTATCTTGTACAATAATGAAAATTGGTATGTGTAAAACACTGTCCTTCTGCTATATGAAAAAAAAATATATATATTTTTACGATTTAAAAAAAAAATTATGTATATGTATATATATATATATATATATATATATATATATATATATTTTTTTTTTTCAAAATTCAAAATGGTGGTAGTTCACTGTGCAGTGATGAAGAATTTCCCTCATAACTCATAAACTTGTTAACTTTTTGATGTTCTCTCTCTTTTATTTTATTACTGAAACTCATGTTTACAATATAATGCTCTTTCAACTACATACCTTAATAAATAATATATATATATATATATATATATATATATATATATATATATATATATATATATATATTTCGTGTTAGAAGAAAATACTGATATTTGTCAATTTTTTTTAAGAATTATTTTTTATCAGACAATCTGTAAAAGATAGGGAAGTGATCTTGCATCATATTGTAGATATGACATGCATAAATACACATAAAAAATTTAATCACAGAATATTGGATAGTTTTTGAGTTATGTGGGAAACGCTTCATCATGCACAGTGAACTGAATTTTGAAAAAAAAAAAAAAGAAAAAAAAAGTAAATAATTTTTTTTAAATCGTAAAAATATTTTTTTCATACAGCAGAAGGACAGTCTTTCACACATACTAATTTTCATTGTTGTACAGGATACAGTAATGGAGGAAAAAAATGTGTTGTTGTTGTTATCTAATGCCGGGCTTTGGCAACGAAGCCATTAGCGTTCTTGCTCTCCAATATTTCTCTGTGGTGGATCCATCAGGTAGAACTTCACAGGTTATGAGATGATCTTCAGTCATTTCTTCTTCTTTGTTGCATAGAGGGCAATTTGGATTTGTGTAAATTCCTATTTTATTCAAGTGTTTGTCCAAATAATAAAAAAAATGTTGAATATTTACAAAATTTACTGCTGTAAGCTGTACCTAACCCCATAATACTGTTGTTAAAAAAATAACACATGAAGCACGTTTATAATGTTATGTAGTTATTGCATTCGTCAAAATTTGCATGTTTCATAAACGTTGTTACTGTTGTTGTTTAGTCAGCTGTCTGAAGACAGGTTTGGACGTCATAAATGACATCAATAAGGTATCACTCATGAGACAACTAAGTCAGAAAATAATGAGTAGGGTAACCAGTGTAAATATTAACTTATACAATAAAGTAGCCTATAATATTATAAATTAATTTCATAATACGCTATTATCAGTGATATAAGATTTAAGCGTTTACAGGGTACTGTAGATTATGTACTGAAAGTGTAATTTTGAACTAGATTAAATAGATACTGAAAATATATAAATTCAACTTATCAAATGTAAATTTTTTATTTCAGTCTGGCGGTACCTGCATGGTACTCCCAACGTTGAAAGAGGAAGAAGCGAATGCCCTCTTCCCCAAAGGTTTCTCTGTTGTGAATCTACCTTCAGGCAAACCATACCTTCGCATTACTCCACAGCCTTAAATGCAGTGTGCCTTATTGTATGCTACTCCTTGTAGTTTTTCAACGAGAAAATTTTGTGATCATTTTGTACTTAAAGATAAATGGCAAGTTTCTTAAAGTCAGTATGCTCAGCATTTGGTTCCTATCTTGAAGTATGTGTTAGTTCTTTGAAGTTGATGATATCTGTATGCATTTATGTTATTGTTTAAGTATCACCAATCGGCAGCGTTACTTAACAGTAAATCTTATTTATTGTTTATTGTTTAATACATACAGAGTAATAAAGTTAAAAGAATTGTCTCTAATTAAATTTACTTCCTTCAGTTATCAATATCAATTCATATTGTGAATTTTATTAGTAGCAACAATGTAATTTATTCGTCACAACAATAATTCCTTTCTACAATTCGCCTTAAACGCTCTCGTCAACAATTGGATTTTCACTCAACACAGTATTCGTTATAGCACTCCACCGACGACAATGACAATTTACTTGGACTATTACGAACAACAATGAACTGTTAATCTTAACTAATATTTACAAAGCACTATTTACAAATCAGAACTATCAGTTCTCAGTTCACAGTTCTTCTATCTCAGTCACTCGAGTTCACAGTATCTCGAACCACAGACCTTCAGAGACAGTTCACTGTACTCGAACTCGGGTCCCTCCAACTGCGGTCCACTGCACTCGAACTCAGGTCCCTCCAACTGCGGTCCACTGCACTCGAACTCAGGCCTTCGGATGCTGACGCAGATGCGGACGCACACTCGAGTCGAACTCCGGTTGGCTTGACTGGCTTGCTTGCTCTGGCTTACTCACTGACTGAATAACTGAAAACTCTGCTGTCGTTCCTTCGCGTCCGTAATTTATAACCACAGCGACGTAGCCTCGAAAGTTCGAATTCGTGAGTCTTCCACTTCGACGGATTTCTCGGCCTCTCTAGGCAAGCAGAAGATGCGCGCGCAAACTCTCTCCACTCTCTCGCCGCGTTGGCCCTCTCCCCTCTCAGCCGCGCGCCATTCCAAAGTGCTCCGCGCGATCTTCTCTCTTGCGGGACGCTGGTCGTGAGTTCGAATCTCACGTCGCTGTCACAATATTATGCTATTTTTACGTATGTGTGTATGAGTTTATGTAGTTTTTAATTAAGTAAACTGTACTTAACAGTTTATTAATTAATAATGTACCATTTTTTACTTGTACATGTACTGTTTAGTTGAATAAACCGTACTTGTTTATTAAATATTACAGATATCCTCCTATTTTACTGCAGTAATAGTACTAGATGTCAAGTAGAACCCTGTTTATCCAGAATAAAATGGGTGGAGAATGTTTTTTTTTCGGATAATCCATGGGTACTATTTTCGGTAGTGAAAGGAAGACACTACAGCAGTGGTCATCAGCACAGTGCACCCCCGGGCTAGCGTCTCTTACCTGTGGATAAGGCATTGCACTGGCGTGCATCTGTGGCTGCTGGCAGATATGCTTTCTACCTCTTCCTTCTGCACGACGGGGCATATTACGTTGCATTCTTTACACTTTACCCATTTCAGCAAGTGCTGACGACCACTGCGTTACAGTATTAATATGTATAACAGTGTAAAGCAAAATCATGCACTTTATTGTAATACATGCACGGTATTTCAAAAGTAGTGCATAATTATTACAATTAAAATTGAATGAGGAGATTTTGGACGAAATGCTCAGACACAACAAACCTTATACTATTTAGAAAGGAATGTTTTTATGGAAACAAAATATTTTTGCGACTATTCTTGTGCGAGTTATTATGTCATCAAGAACATTTTTTTTTAAGTTTATTTATACGCATTTTAACATCTGTGGTTATATCACATGTTTAAGATATGTGGGTATACCAATATGCCATTGTTACTATTGTTGAGTTCCTGTTTCTATTTGTGTGTCGTAGATGGCTTGTGTTCATGTAACTGATTTTAGATTTTGATTAATGATTATGATATTGATGATTGAAATAGTGATGAATCATGGTATGTAAATTTCCAATCTGATATTTGACTTTGTGACTGAGGGAAACCATGAAAAACCCCAATGAGATTGGCCGGCCACGGGGTTTGAACCTAGGACTCCCGAATGCGAGTCTCGGTGAAACGAGGATTGAGCGGATTCTGACTACTGCCTGAAGGCCCACTTCCACTTAGCAGAATCGAATCGAAACGAAAAGTCTGCTGCCGCTCACAACTAGTGGAATCAAGCTAAATGGTACTTTCGTGTTTTGTCATACAAAAGAGGATAATTCTATACATCATCATCATCATCATCATTGGCGCTACAGCCCAAAATGGGCCCTGGCCTTCTTGATTCTCTGCCTCCAATCTTCTCTATCCCGGTCTCTCACTTCCCAATCCCTACACTTCAGTAGCTGCTGACAATCTTTCTTGATTGAGTCCTTCCATCTTTTCCTAGGTTTTCCAATAGGTCTTTTGCCATACATCTGATCCTGCATTGCCATCTTCGGTATGCTTGAATTGTCCATTCTCTGAACATGTCCAGCCCATTCCAATTTTTTGAGTTTCACTATTACTGAAAATAATTCTATACAAGATTTATTAATTTTTCTTCGTTCATATTAAATTGTGATTTTTGTATACATACTATTTCAGCAATAACTTTCAATAGTAAACAAATTAAGCCGCCAAGAATGACTGTGGTTCATTTGTTTTTTCACGAAGGCTTCATGCTGATCAGAAATTCTGTTCCGGAAATTGAATAAATATTCTAGCTCATGAATTCTGTTCTGTTCAGTTTAATTGATTGTTTTGTGCAGAAGAACTATGGTTATGGTTACTATGGTTACAATTTTATTGTTGATATATTTTGTTAATCCCTGTATTATGAAAGCAGGTTTAATGTTGAAATCAGCATAAAACAAAATGAGAGATTCTCGTTTATCATACCTACAGTACTATTGAACTACAGTCCTCAATTCTGGCACAAAGATCAACATCACACAAATACTGTCCAATCTGGATTCGATATGCATATTCCCCAAGTTCCTTGAACATTCGACATATGGTCGCTGTACTGATACCAAATTTCCAAGCTGTTCGCCAAAGACTTATTTTCGGAGACTGTAACACCTGGGTCAGCCACCCATGATTATCATTATTTGTCACAGTAACAGATGGACCTGTGTAGCCTTTTCTTTAAGTGAGTACGCTTCCTGTACGGCGAAACTTAGCAACGGCTTGTAACAAAACCACGTTACTCAGCAGAGCTTTGTGAAACTTATCACGAAACTCATCTGAAACTTGTTTGAAACTAGGGCCATTTGCGCGGAAATAATACTCTACAATAAACACTTTTTCCTCAGTTGTGAGAACCATTTTAGCAAATCTTCACTATATTATGTATCAACAATACAACAATGGATACGATACGTACATGCGAGAATTTCAATACTGTTGGTTTTGGTGCATTCTGTAAATCTACTGCATGGAATCAGACTTTACTTCCTCATCCGATGAAATTGTGGTGAATGTTACTTATGTCCCGCCCACTATAGAGACATAGGCCAGTTTTACACTAAACATATTTAGTATAACTTGTTGCTTGTGGGCCATCCCAAACCCCTAACAGCGCCGGTCCTTACATACCCGTCAGTCAAGGCCTTCTGAGAAATAAAAGCAATTGACAATAGATATCTCAGTCACGACAACCTCATAAAATATCCTATCAATTGAATAATCGATCTTGCTATGTACAAGATAATAATATTATAATAACAGATTTTTTTTGCATTTTTTTAACTCATTATATTAAACAGAGAAATGGAATAACTTCACAAAGCACAAATTAATAAATATATCACGCTCAATAAATTAAATTTACACAATTCTATTCAGTAAACAATTCGGAAATAAAAAAAAAAAAAATCTGTGGTTCCAAAGCAAAAAAAGATGTATGTTTAGGGTTGCCAACTCTGGTAAATAAAATTACTGGCGATTTTACACTTGCAGCAAATTTGTATGAATAAAAGTAAATAACTGAAAATGCCTTTGAATTATACTAAGGAATAGTACACACCTAATCTAATCTAATCTAACCTAACCTAACCTAACCTAACCTAACCTTTGAGAATACTACATACATAATCTAACCAAACATAACCTCATATAATACTATACATAACATAACCTCATATAATACCTTTCATATAATGCTACACACCTAATCTACTCTAACCTAACCTAACCTAACATAACCTCATATAATACTATACAACTAATCTAACATAACCTAACCTTTCATATAATGCTACACACCTAATCTACCCTAACCTAACCTAACCTTTGAGAATACTACACACATAATCTAACCTACATAACATAATTATAGCAGCCCCGATACCCCGCTTTTTACATCATGTGCTACAAGTTGATCATCATCGGGGCTTGCAGCCCCGATACCCCGCTTTTTACATCATGTGCTACATGTCAGATCATCATCGGGGCTTGCAGCCCCGATACCCCGCTTTTTACATCATTTGCTACACGTCGGATCATCATCGGGGCTTAATTATATTATTACCCATTTCAGCGAGTACCAAACGACCACTGCAAAATACGATAATTTGGTCCAGGGAGCATTCTCTTTTTGGCACAAGAATGATTTATATAACATGTTTCTAAATGCTACGTACAACATAATTATATTATATTATTACCCATTTCAGCGAGTATTGACGACCACTGCAAAATACGACAATTTGGTCCAGGGAGCATTCTCTTTTGGCACAAGGATGATTTATGTAACATGTTTCTAAATTATTAGTCTTTTAAATACCGGTACATTCTTTAATAAATGACTGAAAAACAAATGTGAATATATAGGATGTGGAATGAGTACAAAATTATTATTATTATTTATTTTTTGGCGCATCATTTTTACGTAAATAACGACAAATAAAAACTAATATGCCACATAACATTATTTTAAGAAATACAGGAAACAAGCATGAATAATATTCACCATAGACAAAAAACGTATGGAATAGAAATTACATACAAATGTGCTTGTAATAAAACGTATGGATAGAAAAAAAACCGTATGAAATAAAAATTACATACAAATGTGCTTGTAATAAACAATAAGCAAACCATCTTCGATTAATAATTTCAAAACAACGTGAATATAGCGTGGCTTGTGTAGGAAAATAATTTCTTATATGTTGCTCCCAATGTGCATCATTGTTAACTTATGAAAACAAATGAAAATTAGCATGGCATATAAACACTATTTGAAGAAAGATAGGAGATATTAAGTAATATTCAGCGTTCCTAACGATCTTTGGATGGGCAATAACAATGAAATATGTATAAAATAAAAATTACATAACAGGTGAGCGTATAAAAACAGTAAGTAGAATCATATCTGATTAATAAGCTCAAATTACTCCAGTTTAGTGTAAGAGTGGTCTATGTCTAACGATGTCTCCAAGCAAATTACTTAATTATTTAAAAACAAAAAAAATCGTGTTAGAAGATTGAATTTGTGAATTTTCTCTGAAACTTTCCAAATATCTGTAGGCAGTCTTTTACATTAGATTCCCGAAAATTGGTTTATAGCGCATTGGCAGTGATAAAAGTGTGAAATATTCGTTCAGTGGGCGTTGGATACTCTACATTGACCGAAATTGTACTTAGGATATTTTATGCTTAAAAATCCATTGCTCTCAGCCAGTATCGAACCTACATACCTTGAGTACAAAGGGAAGTATGGTAAATGTTAGAATGTTGTATGCTAAGTCTGTTTACTCTCTTCATAACTGCTACCTCAGTAGCCTTGGGTTGCAAAGAGTAAAGAATTGCACTCCATAACCTCTCCTACTCGAATCTCATCACAGTCTACTATATACAGTCGCGAAGCTTGAGGTGTTTTTTTTTGCAAATCTCGTGATAAAGCGCTCCAAGCGGTTAGCAACTAGAAACAATAGACTGTCCATGGTCGACTTTGGACTGTGTCGTATTTCTATCGAGTGCTAGCTCGTTGCGTATTTCACATTGATGCTTGTGAAATGTTCGTTATTGGTTGTAATGAAAATGTTAATGGCTAAAATATAATAATTGGAATAATAATATGGGACAAGGAGGAGACGTTTGTAGTGCTATAAATTGTAGCAACAGTAAGAGAAAGAGGCCAGAGTTATCCTTTGTCCGATTTCCGAAAGATTCAGAAAGGTTCCTGGGTTTCCACAAGAATGCTGTGCAGAAACAAAACTGTTAATTTGAAGTTCTTTGTGACTGTTAGAATACATTATATCCTTAAATTTCACAATGAAATGTTTCAGTCTAACCGAAAGGACATTACATACCGGTTAAAGTTCTGTCACCTAGGCTGCTAAATTTCCAGAGAAATAAAGGTTAGGTCTACTTTTTTTTTCAGAGGATATATTTTTAATTGTAGCTATTAATTTTGTTATTAATTTTATGTGTTATTTTACTAAAGACGTAGAAAAATTAAGTTTGTTTTAATGAAATTTATTGATCACGTTTTATTTTCAATTCAGGTGGGATTATTATTGCTTAGACCTACTTTTTTTTTTAAAGGATATGTTTTTAATTATAGCTGTTAATTTTGTTGTTATTTTTATTTGTTGCTTTACTAGAGACGTAGAAAAAGTCTGTTACAATAAAATTTATTGACCACGTTTTATTTCCAATTCTGGTGTGATTATTATTGCTTAACCTCATCCCACTTTAACTACGTAAGCCCTACAAGTACCGGTACACGTAAGTTACTCCATTAATTCATATTTCCATTATTATTGTTGTAAAGAGAAATGCGAATTAATATTTATTGGTTTCATAGTTAATTATCGCTATAATCTTGAATGAGTGAAGCTATTATAGTAAATTTCAGTTCGTTTTGCACAAACAAAAATTATATTAACTTATTTCTTGCAGTTATCTTCGAGTTTATGTTGGAATTTAATATACTTCATTAAAATAATAAATTAACTTTATGCATTTAATATTTCAATAATGGAAGTAAGGTGTTAATTTTTCCAAAAGAACACTACAACGAAAGTGTAACATATTTTGTCGGCTGCTAGGAGAGAGATCTGCGATGATGAGGCGATAGTAGCGATCCTAGTGGTGGGCAACTACCCATGTTTGCATTTTTACTACATATTGAGCTTCGCGACTGTATATAGTAGACTGTGATCTCATCTTCACCTTCCCGTGGTGCAACCTGTGTTTAACGAACAAGGCTCCGAGTCACAGCAGAATAACTTTCATCAAAAATGGAAGAAATGCCATTTCAGTATGCTGATCTGCCTTGACATCCATAAGCGTTTCCTAAATGGTGAAGAGGGAATATGTCCGGTTGAGTTGTCTGAAAATCCTCTGAGTTAGGTTATCTGGACCCGCTAACCAGTGGCAGATGTAGTTCTCCAAACAGTTTGGGGGTTTCTTGTAGATGATATAACTGCCATGACATAAAATATGGTGCTTATATTAAAACAGTCATACTTTTTGCTACATCACTCTCCTATATTGGAGAGCAAGAGAGTTTATGGTTTTATTGCCAAGAACTCAGCTTTAGTTAGTTAATATATTTGCCCTGTTAATAGAGTTCACAGTGGACAAAATTATTATGTTTGAGTGCTATTAATACATAATTGATTATTCATTTAATATTATAGCTTTCGGAATTTATTATGTTGATATCGTCTTAATTTATGAAGGAATTGTTGCTTGTAAATTAGAAGCAAAAGAAACCACTGGTAATGAAACTTTATTCACTTTGACTTTGTCGTTCTTACATTTTCTTAATTCTTATGCTTTACAGTTTAATCAAATACCTTACTATAACATTGCCAGACAGCTAGCAGTTCTGCGTGTGAACTATGCTGGTGCTGCTACCTAGGCGACTGGTGTGGCGAAACCCACGAAACAAGCTGTAATCAACTGCAGTGTATATTGTTGCTGGTCTAGTTAATAGTTTTATTAATTAGTGCTGTGTTAAAATGTCAGGGTGTATGGGCGCTGTTTATAATTGCTACAATTACAGCATTACAAATTGCTCCAAATCGATTTCTGAGGGATCATAAAACGTGAGTCAACAACATTCTATAGTAGGCCTAATGCCTTCGTCTTGTGTTGATAGAACAATAAAAATTAGCTTTTTTATTTACGCCTAATAAATAGAAGTTAAAAATGTAGGCCTATTGGAAATTTTAATTTCTAGCAAATTAAGTTTTACTGTTGTCCACATGCCTTTACTAATTATTACAAGCATCATATTACTACCATTTTTATCTTTGTAGTTCTCAGCAGTGGATATATAAAGCGTTATTGTAAATTCGTTCTTAATGTCAGAATTAATTTTGTCTCACTAAATCAAAGAAAAAATATGTACTGGTAACAATTACAGAAAATAATACGAAGTATGTAATATTTATCATAATATGCAGCTTTGATATAAAATAATGTTACATTAAATACTATTCAACATTTTTTAAGTGTCTTGTATATTATTCCACATTAGTACCTCACATTTTAAACAATAGTCCGATTCCTGCTATGTTAATTTTAATATTTGTGGACGTAATTCCACGCCGCTC
Source organism: Periplaneta americana (assembly GCF_040183065.1). Lineage (NCBI taxonomy): Eukaryota > Metazoa > Arthropoda > Insecta > Blattodea > Blattidae > Periplaneta > Periplaneta americana. Next base: position 171,767,874 of record NC_091128.1, read on the forward strand.
CGCTAGATGTCAGGTCCGCGATATTTCGCACTCACATCAGTGCTGCTAGTATAGAGCTGTCCGGTATTATTATAGTAAGGTATTTGGTTTAATTTCTTACAAAATTATATAAAATAAATGGAACAAAATAAATAAAACTATCCAAAATTCATTAAGGAAATAAAACAATCTGTTACTTGTGTAAATAAAATGTACAGATTTTATATTATTTTTGTTTTTATTGGTTTGGGTTATTAGTCTTGATAAAATGTTTTGAAAACGTAAGGAAAATGCAAGATAAAATAGGAGAGAAACATTCAGCTCAGATTGGCCACTCAAAGGACAGCAATCATGAAACAGCTTTGACAAGATTTGGCTGGCTCTTACATGTACAAAATGGAAATTTACTCCTTTGATGAATACACAATATGCAGGACCCGAGATTCAGTTTTGATGCAGACCATATTCACACTGTAGAAAAACAGAGTAGCCAAAAGCAACAGACAATAGATTTCGCGAAAGCATATTTAGACACAAGATTTAGAAAAAGGAAAGAAGAATAAGTCCTTTACTACGGAGTATGTATTACAAATGATTATATTATAATATACAGAATTCGTGTGGTATTTTTTCAAGATGGAAAAGGTACACATTGTAATGCGGAAAATTTGGGTTGCACAGAACTTCAATAATCTTCTGTTGTCCGCACGTAAGACTTCCCCGATGGCATGCTGACCCTGTCGACTCCTTTAGGGAAGAGCTTAGTTAGTTCTTCGTCCTTCACATGTGGAAGGATCATCACCTTCGTACCAGGCTGTAATATTCATGGAAAGGAAATTGGCATTAAAATTACATTTAAATAAAGATCGGTTCAACTGATTTGCTATTAACCTTCATACAGTATAGAAAATACTATGTTGAATCTTTCGTACACTACTTTTAACACTTGAATATAAATAATTGATTAAATGGCGATCTTACTCGTGTTAATCATGACAGGCAGATCATTCGAAACTCGATACAAAGAACACATTAAAGCAAAAACAGAGGACACAATACATGTACATATGCCGAACACATAACTAATGCTAACCACACATACAGTAACATAAATACAGACATGGAAATCCTACACATACAACCCAAAAACCAAAAACTCAACACACTAGAACAATATGAAATATACAGTCACACTAAAACACACCCCAGTCAAATTCTCAACACACAGATCAATTTCAGAACACACACACTATTTGATACAACTCTTCATCACACGAACGCACCCACACAACAGGCAGCGAAGTTGAGATAGCACCAAAATCTAGTAGGCTCTGACGATGGTGTCAAATAGCACCAAAACAGCTGTAAGCCCCACATGCTTACATAATTAACACGAGTAAGATCGCCATTTAATCAGTTATTTAGAAAATACTAACTAGAAACTTACCATAAGTGCTTAAAATTAAAATATTCTAGATGATTCAAAGTTTCTAGAGAGGAGGAGTTTGGGCTTCTCGGGGAAGCTCACTGAGTTAATGAATGCTAGATTGTTCTGTAGAGATATACAATAGATTTTGAAGATGGTAGCACACGAGGATAAGTTATGAAAGGTCCTTTTTACCTGGGTAATCCACTCTAATCTAATCTAATTCACATTTGTGAAAAAGTCTAAGGAAGTCTAGGTTAGGCTTGTTTACTGATTGTAATATTATTATTATTATTATTATTATTATTATTATTATTATTATTATTATTATTGTCAGTGGCGTAGCATGAAATTTTGAGCAGGGGAAGCTAACTTAAGTTGTCTTTCATGCAATACGAGAAAACGTATTACAAAAATACAGTCTTAAAATAAATAGTAGTCAATTTCAAGTCAGCAGTCGAAGATTGGTTGGAACATCGTAAGTAACACCAATAAGGCATGACCTCAAATGATACGTAGTAAAATATGATTTCACGGTTTACACATCTCTTAACAAATAGACACGTATACGTATAACATTAGCTCACTCCCTGTCATACTTAGAGAAATCACAATATTAGTATCATTACGTAAGTATGCGTCTGTCTTTTGGTTGTGTCCTTCATTGACAGCAAGGGAGTCGGTCATTTGTTTTTTAAATCACACTTTTGTTCGTAAGTCGGTCTTGATAATACAATTATCCTAAAAAAAATTCAAGTAAATTAATGTCAGGAACTGTTATTTCGCTCATTATTTATTATATCAGCCAAATGCACACTAACACTTCAACTGAACACAACTGACGAAAAGGGATAACTCGGAAACTACTTATTTTAAATGTTAAAGCTAGCTTCTTGCAAGCCTTGCGACTAGGGTAGCTTAGTTAGAAAGGGATGGAAAATTTGCGGGGTGGATTACACAGAAGAAACCGATCTGCTTGGAAGCTGGTGTGTGCAGGCTTCTTGTTTACTGCTGCATCACAAATCATCCTGAGCTGCCGCATCGCAATATTTAACGCGTAAATATAAATTCTATTAAAATTAATAAATGATTTTCTCCATAAACTGCAGGTTTATTATGAAATTATTATTAACTGGGGAAGCTAAGCTTTTTAGCTTACATTGACGCTACGCCACTGATTATTGTGATATACTATGGAGTCCACACCTGTGGAGTAACGGTCAGCACGTCTGGCCGCGAAAATAGGTGGCCCGGGTTCGAATCCCGGTCGGGGCAAGTTACCTGGTTGAGGTTTTTTCCGGGGTTTTCCCTCAACCCAACACGAGCAAATGCTGGGTAACTTTCGGTGCTGGACCCTGGACTCATTTCACCAGCATTATCACCTTCATATCATTCAGACGCTAAATAACCTAGATGTTGATACAGCGTCGTAAAATAACCCAATAAAATAAATATACTATGGAAGTGAAACATGGACCTTTCCTGGGAAGGGTAAATTTATGTTGAATGTATGGGAAAGGAAGATTCTCAGGAAAATATATGGACCGATCTTTGAAAATGGTACTTGGCATATACGAAACAAGTTAAAAATTCAGTCTGTGTACAAAGATTTAGATATCTCTGATTTTAAACTTAGAAGATTAGACTGGCTGGGCCATGTTACTAGGAAGAATGAAGATAGAATACCTAAAATATCTATAGATGCCAAAATAATAGGTCCAAGAAATAAAGTTGGAAGACCTAAGCTACGTTGGCTTGATGATGTCCAGAATGACATAATGGAACTCAAGGTTAAGAGATTGAGAATTAAAGCACGTGATCAGACAGAATGGAAGGCGATTGGTCATAAGGGATGCCAAGGTTATACTCAAAGGATTATAGTGGCACAGAATTATTATTATTATTATTATTATTATTATTATTATTATTATTATTATTATTATTACTGTTATTATTCCATGCATTGTGGATCCCAATCACCACGGCATGGCATGTCCTCAGGTTGCGGATCGAGGAGACGGCCTCCAGATATGGAGGGTAGCTGTGAATATATTGAATAAGCAGTCGCGGACAGCCGATGAGGGGTGGTCCTCCAGCTTGGGGGTTGGGCGAAGGACTAACAACCCATCACCGTAAAAAACAGCTTGTTACGAAACCTTCAAATAAGTTACAGGAGAATGGAGAAAGTTACACAACACGGAACTGCACGCATTGTATTCTTCACCTGACATAATTAGGAACATTAAATCCAGACGTTTGAGATGGGCAGGGCATGTAGCACGTATGGGTGAATCCAGAAATGCATATAGAGTGTTAGTTAGAAGGCCGGAGGGAAAAAGACCTTTGGGGAGGCAGAGACGTAGATGGGAGGATAATATTAAAATGGATTTGAGGTAGGTGGGATATGATGATAGAGACTGGATTAATCTTGCACAGGATAGGGACCAATGAGATGGGCAGGGCATGTAGCACGTATGGGCGAATCCAGAAATGCATATAATGTTAGTTGGAAGGCCGGAGGGAAAAAGACCTTTGGGGAGGCGGAGACGTAGATGGGAAGATAATATTAAAATGGATATATATTTATATTTTTATATTTTATTTGGTTATTTAACGACGCTGTATCAACTACGAGGTTATTTAGCGTCGATGAGATTGGTGATAATGAGATGATATTTGGCGAGATGAGGCCGAGGATTCGCCATAGGTTACCTTGCATTCACATTATGATTGGGGAAAACCTCGGAAAAAACCCAACCAGGTAATCAGCCCAAGCGGGAATCGAACCCGCGCCCGAACGCAACTTCAGACCGGTAGGCAAGCGCCTTAACCGACTGAGCCACGCCGGTGGCTATTAAAATGATTTTGAGGGAGGTGGGATATGATGATAGAGACTGGATTAATCTTGCTCAGGATAGGGACTAATGGCGGGCTTATGTGAGGGCGGCAATGAACCTGCGGGTTCCTTAAAAGCCAGTAAGTAAGTATTATTATTATTATTACTATTACTTTTCAGTGGCTGAATTCTGATTTTTTTATGTTAATGGTACTATGGGTACAATATTTTCGTCACAAATCATTTTGGAAATGACAAAATCGTGTAGACATTAATTTTTTACGATTACACTATGTCAATATTGATGGTGTAACGGATAACGTAATTATAAAAATCAGATTCCATCATTGAAATGTGAATTTAAACTTACAGTCCAGTTAGCCGGAGTTGCGATGACCTTCAGCTTTGATGTTATCTGCAGAGAATCAATTACTCTGAGGATTTCACTGGAAAAGAACAAGTATTATTAATACAAGTAAGCACAAACAGCTCTCTGAGAATGGAGAGGAGCCACTATTGAAATTTCACATACAACATCTATTTATATTATCGACGATGCTGAGCTGCTAAACTTCAGGAATTGATACAGACTGTCTGCTGAATAAAATAACGTTTTTTCTATCTCACTTTCAGTTTGATGTAATGTGGGTAGCAGTCACTCAGCAGACCATTGTCTTCATTTTAATCTTTGGACGGTAACAACTAACATAGAACATGCAGAAATCGGATTCTGTATTAAATAATTCTGATAAAGATAAAGTGTTGCCCTCATGAAACACCTCACCTCTTCATGGGTAGTTAGGGGATTGCTTTGAGGGCTTGTAAATGAGAATATTTTATAGCTTTCTGTTTCAATACTACTAAAATAATAAATGAAACTATCAAAATATAAATAAATTTGATAATATTTTTCATAAGTTTAGTTGTGAAAAAAATATTTTTTCATGGGCCGATTTTTTTTAGGTGCAGTATTTTCAGATATTCTTTTGGCATAGAATAACTCTTCTCGGGTTCTCAGCCAGGTGAGTTGGAGATTAGCTTCCAAGCTTTCGACGGCTAGCTCTGCCATCTTCTTCAGGGACGAAGTGAAGAAGATGGCAGAGCTAGCCGTCGAAAGCTTGGAAGCTAATCTCCAACTCACCTGGCTGAGAACCCGAGAAGAGTTATTCTACATCAAACGCCGGAAAGCCTCAAGTCATACATTCTTTTGGCAGTCCTGTCGTCTGAAAGTCCTGTTAATTCTGGTGTTTTATTGTAGCTTATTTTATTTATTTTTATGTAATTTTGTTTTTTTATTCATTTTATTTTTTAAATTATATCATTTTAAGTTATTTATTGTTTCGTTTATTCTGTTCTTTTAAAATGACCAAAGAAGTGCATTTAGGGAGGCTATAAGGGTACTTGAAAATTCGTATTGTAGTCTCTGACAGGGTTTCTACTCCATCACCCAGAAAGGAGGGTCGTAGTATTAGGATACACGGTCACATCTTCAAACGCGGTTAAAGTCAAGCCATACCTCGCCTTCCGCACTCTCCCCTGTCCAAAACTTCACTGCTAGAAAAAGCCGTTTGCTGTAAGATATTTGGATGGTTCCTCGGAAAGTATTCCTAAGGTCTGAGATGTGCAGTGGCGACAACTCACGAACAGAAAGTGGAAGTTTGAAAAGATTATTACGTCGGGACGCATTAAAAATCAAAATCTAATTAAAATGTTTTCTATCCTCAGAGGCACGAAATTAAATTGTAGGATCATCCTCATATCCCTCATGGAGAAATCGCCACTGAACGTGACAGAGAAGCAAATAATTAATTTAAGCTGCCAATGTTTCAGTTAAAAGTAATTTTATTTTCAATCTGTATGCTGTGCATGGTGATTGGTACCGGGTACAGTAACTGTTGAGTTGTGTGTATAAAGACGCGAAAAGTGCTTCAGATCAAAATGAGTGATTCTCCTCCTAATGAAACAAAGAGGACGTGTTTGTATTTAGAAACATAAGACATTTATTTAATAATTTGTACTCGTATGAACACAAGCTTTGCAATTAGGGGAGAGCTGGGTAGTATCGGACATCGGGTAATATCGGACAGTGAGTTTCTTTCATCTACCACCAGATGATAGTACCTGAATGACATGGTTACGTTTCTGTGATGTCGCATACAGAAACGTAACCATGTTATTCATCTGGCATTAGATGAAAGAAACGCACTGTCCGATATTACCCGATAATAATAATAATAATAATAATAATAATAATAATAATAATAATAATAATAATGTTTTATTTTCGCTGGCAGAGTTAAGGCCATAAGGCCTTCTCTTCCACTCAACCAGCCTTAATCAATACAATACATACATTTAAATTACAAATATTTACACTACACTTAAAAGGTTCTCCAGCAATATTCTTCACTACACATTTATTTAAATTTAGATAAATCTATAAGGTAAAGTAGTAACTTAATTTATGAGCTAATTTAATTCAATGAATTATAATTAATTTAATATTTGAAATAGCTAGTAAAATGATGAAAATTAATTTAATATAAGCTTACTAGGACTATGTTACAGGGAGAATATATATATTTCTATTTCTATAATGAGAATATTAATGTAATTGCCATTAGAGGTTTTGTAAATCTATTTAGAGAAATTAATGATAATAATAATAAGAATGGACAGATGTTAGTTTCATTATAAGTAACACATATTAATCAGCAATTCATCTGTTAAGTAAGAATTTATGTAATTTTGACCTAAATGAAGTTATTGTCCAACAACCCCTTATATCACTCGGAAGCGAGTTCCAATTTCTAGCAACTGAAACTGTATAGGATGAAGAATGTCCGATGTCCGATACTACCCAACTCTCCTCTACATCTCGCAATCTGAATCCCTGACAGCATTAATTTACCTTCTAAATTTTAATAAAAAGTAGTTACTAATTAATATAACAGCTTTAATGTGTAAGACTAAGATAATTTCCCTTATACTGTTTTAATATTCTAGTAACCTATATGCTCTGAAATGTTGCTCATAGATTTCTTACTCTGTTAGACGTTTCCCCTTATTTTTCTCGAGTTAAATACAGGGTGGACTGCTCGAATGTACCTAATTTCAATTGTATGTGACTGGTAAACGGTTGAATATAGAAATCTATAGTAGCGCTTATATGAAAGGAAAACTCAACAAGTTTCGATATGCACATCACCATATCTCTACGTGAGCTCCAGCTGTCACTGTGACGACATCGAAGCGATGAGCGATTTCTTGCCAAGCATGTTGGAGCATGTCTTCTGGAATGCTCTCAATAGCCTCTATGATAAGATCACGAAGGTCTCTGACTGGGGTGGCGTACACTTTATCTTTGACGTGGTTTCGTCCGAGAAGAAAATCTTGGACATAAAATCAGGATCAGCGCAGAGACAGTCTAGCATCGTATTGGCCAATTCCACTCGTTTGGGTTTGTCAACCGGCTCCAGACGTTGCATTAACTGCACTCTGTATGCGTACAGTTTGAGACGTTTATGGGCAATTCATTGCAATGTTGATTTTGGTACTTGAAGTTCCCGCGAAGCTCTTCTTAATGACTTCCGCGGGCTTCGCTCATACGCGGCTTGAACATCTGCAACCATTTCGTCGGATTACGACCACCACCATGCTTCTTCAACAACGATCCTGTAGCTAAAAATGTATCGTGTCACTTCTTAATGCTTTTAGCAGTTGGAGCATCATGGTTAAACACTCGCCGATACTCCCTTTGAACTCTAACAATTGATTTAAACTCCGCATACCACAACACAGTTTGCGCTTTCATCTGCGGTGTCGCCATTTTGACAATCGATACAATCTACGAAAAGAAACCGTGTCTGCGCACCATCTACCGACAAGATTCGAAACTTGTTGAGTTTTCCTTTCATATTTTTTTAGTAGGTTATTTTACGACGCTTAATCAACATCTTAGGTTATTTAGCATCTGAATGAGATGAAGGTGATAATGCCGGTGAAATGAGTCCGGGGTCCAGCACCTAAAGTTACCCAGCATTTGCTCATATTGGGTTGAGGGAAAACCCGGAAAAAAAACCTCAATAGGTAACTTGCCCCGTCCGGGAATCGAACCGGGGCCACCTGGTTTCGCGGCCAGACGCGCTAGCCGTTACTCTACAGATGTGGGCTTTTCTTTCATATAAACTTTATCGTAAGGTTCTATCTTCAACCGTTCACCAGTCACATACAACTGAAATTAGGTACATTCCAGCGGTCCACTCTGTATTGTAACTGACCCTTGTTTACATTCTGAAAATCTAGCAACCTTACTGTCTTGAATGTACAGTAGAGCCTTGTTAATCAAGACCAAGTTGGGATAAGTTGTCCGAATTGACGAAAGTCCGAATTAACTGAAAGTACTTAAACATATAGTATGAAGTTTGTTAAAACTCCGTTTATAGCAACAAGGCACTGTATTATGCATTTAAATTGCAGTGACTTAATGTACACCCTTTGACACGGAAAATGGTCGCTGTCCTGTAGCGTGAATTTATATGAAAGTGTCGTTTGGGTTAGTGTGCGATGTACACGGGGAAATATTAAGGGTATATGTACGTGAACGACCACAAATATTATCAGAAAAAGCAGGCTCTAAATTTCCACAATTTTAAAAGGAAATGAACTCACAATTGGACAAAAATTAGAAGGTACCACAACAAGACTTATTAGAACTTAAATATCTGATAAAATTATTAAAAAGGTTACTAATAATATTGTTTAGAAATCACTATTTAAGTTACTTTAAATTAAATTGTTCAAAATTTGAAAATTTTCACACATATTACACTCAGGGACAAAAAAACCCGGACACTTCTATATTTACTTGTATTTTGTTGCCAATTATTTCAAAATGAAACAAAATCCATTTAAACAAAATAATGTTTCATTTAGCACCTTATAAGGCAACATTTGAAAAAAAAACTCTGATGAGAAAATTTACAAAAAATTACAAAGGTCGTATAACTATGGCATCGTTTGGTCTAACTGTTTTTTATTTTATGGTGCCTTAAACATTATAAACTCTTTTTAGTAACGGGTATTACCCCCTCTGGCTTGAATAACTGCATCCATACGTCTTGGCATGCTCTCAATTTGCTTAGCAATGTCTTCTTGAGGAATAAGTTCCCATTCTTCGCCAAGTGCTCGCCTCAACTCTTGTAACGATTCTGGTCTCGGTCGTCTATTCTTAACACGCCGTCCCAGCATGCTCCACACGTGTTCAATTGGGTTCATGTCTGGACTCCTTGCTGGCCATGGAAGAACATGGATTCCCACTTCTTGGAGATAATCTCCGACCGCATGGGCAATATGCGGCCGTGCATTATCATGCATTAAAACTAAATTATCGCCTACAAATTGGCCAAATGGCACAACATGATCAGCCAAACATTCATTTATATACATATCAGCTGTTAGTCTTCCATTTTCAACAAAAACCAACTCTGTACGAGCATCCGTACACACTCCACCACCTCCATACGGCACATTTTCGGAAATGCAACACTGTGAAAATCGTTCTCCCCTCCTTGTCCAAACTCTTTCACGTCCATCAGGTGAGCACAGATTGAAACGGGACTCATCGGTGAACAGAACACAGCTCCACTGTCCATTTCTCCAATCCCTGTGATTATTTGCAAAACGCAGTCGTTCAACTCGATGCATCCTGAGAAGTCTGGGACCAGTTGCAGGTCTACTTGATATCAGTCCACTTGCTTTCAACCTCCTTCTAACTGTTTTGGCCGAAATTGGGCGTCCATGCATGTTAACAAATTGCTGGGCTACACTAGTAGCTGGCAGGTTGCGCTCCCTAAGAACTCTCAACACCATATACCTGTCTTCATTTGGATTTGTAGCTCTTGGACGACCCGAACCTGGTCTTCTGGTATATTCTAGGGTCTCTCTATACCGTTTTATGGCATCATGGGTTGTGCTTCTAGCCATATTCATAACATTTGCAATGTAACGTACACTGCGTCCATCATCGTAAAGGGTTACAGCTCGAGCCACATCTTCAGGTCGCATCTTGTTTTAAGACAAATGTTACAACCCCACTTAAACTCAGAAAATGTAAAAATAAAGAAAAAACGAATGATAACGATAATGAAGCACAAAATGGTTGAGACAAAATTGTTATAGCTGAGACTCCGAAAGCAAAATTGGAATATTTGGTTGTAATGGCTTGTTCATAAAACAAAAAACAATCAACAATGTATACACCTCTCCAAAACAACAGATGGCTACCATAATATTGTATGAGAAGATGATGTTTTGCAAAATACCAGCAAATATTAAAGTGTCCGGTTTTTTTTTGTCCCTGAGTGTATTTCATAACTCCACAACCATTAAAGATAGAAATCTGAAATCTTATACACTGATTTAACATGCATTTATGCAAAAGATAGACTACAATAATGTCCATTTCTTTGAAAATAGAAAAATTAGGTCACAAAACATTATGTAAATTTTAATATATTTTATATAGGACAAATAAAACATTAATTGTATTAAAATAAATAACTCTACATTTCTGAGAGTAGTCTACTTTTCAGAAATAAGTGTTTATTACATGCAGGAAAAATATTATAGATGTCAGAAAGACCACAACAATGTTATGGTTACCAAATGACGTAACTGCAGAATTCTTTTGTTTATTTTTTTTTTTCATAATCTTATAAAACTGGTTTGAAAAATATTATTCGTAACCTTTTTAATACTTTTATCAGATATTTAAGTTCTAATAAGTCTTGTTGTGGTACCTTCTAATTTTTGTCAAATTGTGAGTTCATTTTCTCATAAAATTTTAGAAATTTAGAGCCTGCATTTTCTGATAACATTTGTGGTTGTTCACGTACATATAGGGCTGCCCTTAAGCATCCAGATCTGAGGATGAAGTCAAGTCTTAGCAACGACGTATCTGTATGTCACAAAACGACATATTCCCTACAAAGCCTTTATGGCTTAGCGATAGAGCTCTTTCTTCTTGTTACAAAGACCGAATTTCGAATCTCTAACACACACATGTTAACACAACGCACACGATGATTCCCCGAGCTATTTCGAGGTGGGACTAAGTCTTTGAATAGCGACCAATTTCCGTGTCTGTGTAAATCAATACAGTACATTATATTTTTGATAATTATTATGATGTGCCCGATGAAACTGGCACTGCATCACTTTAAATATTTTGCTGCAGAAATGTTTTATTAGTTGGTTATTTAACGACGCTGTATCAACTACTAGGTCATTTAGCGCCGATGGAATTGGTGATAGCGAGATGAGGCCGAGGATTCGCCATAGATTACCTGACATTCGCCTTACGGTGGGGGAAAACCTCGGAAAAACCCAACCAGGTAATCAATCCAAGCGGGAATCGAACCCACGCCCGAGCGCAATTCCGAATCGGCAGACAGGCAAGCGCCTTAGCCGACTGAGCTATGCCTGTGGCTGAAATGTGTTTAAAATGGTTAAAAGTACTTGTCCATATTCTGTTGCGACACTTTGGCGAAATCTAGATTCAGTGATCAGCTTAATGAGGTTGTACTGTATTTTGTTAAGGAAAACTAACACAGTGAAGCACTTACTCCACGTTCCTGCCAGTTGACGCAGGGTACAACATGGACAGCTTCAGTTTGTGGTCGGGCCCGATGATGTAAAGGGCTCTCACAGTCATAGCCTCATCTTCGTTGTTCTTGTTTTCCTCGTCTATCATGTCCAGCTTCACAGCCAGTTCACGGGTATCATCAGCAATAATGGGGTATGGGAATTCCCCAGGAATGTCCAAACAGTATGACTTGATGTCCTGCAGTAGACAGAGATAGGACATGGGTAAGATATATTCTTCCATAAATACCATAAGAAGAATTAGAAATATTTCAGATAAAGGATGAAATAAAGCAATACAGAAATATTGGTTGTTCCACATACAAAGAATGTGACCGACCAGGCTACGACATTGGTTTGTGAATTACAGATCGAGTGGCAAAAGATTGGACGTGCAAAAAATGGGCAGAACCAGGCAGAACAACTAAAAACTGTTAGAGTTGCCGTACAGCCCGGATCTTCCGGGACCATACCAGAATGGATATCTGCATCCCGAAAATGATTCTCGGGATGCATTAATGTTTCAGTTTTCACCGAACAAGAAAGAAAAGAAAACAACATTAGAGTTTGCTTTTTATACGATTTTATTCTCTTCAGTTTATGGGTATGACCATGGGTGGGCAACTCGTACTCCCAAGGCGCTAAAAACCTTGGCACAAAAAAAGCACACGCCGAGGCAGCCGCTGCAGTTACAAGCCGCCAATCACTGTAGACGCGAGCGAACCAACAACCACTCGTGTTGCAGCTAGCACAGAGTTCCTTCTACCTGACTGAGTTTGTTCACAGTTTGAGAGCACGAGTTGCCCACCCATGGGTATGACAGATCAAAACGGTTAAAAATAAAGAACTTGAAAAATATATTTTATTTTAGTTGGTTATTTAACGACGCTGTATCAACTACTAGGTTATTTAGCGTCGATGAGATTGGTGATAGCGAGATGATATTTGGCGAGATGAGGCCGAGGATTCGCCAGAGATTACCTTGTATTCACATTACGGTTGGGGAAAACCTCGGAAAAAACCCAACCAGGTAATCAGCCCAAGCGGGGATTGAACCCGCGCCCGAACGCAACTTCAGACCGGCAGGCAAGCGCCTTAACCGACTGAGCCACGCCGGTGGCTTTAAAAATATACAGAACATAATAATAATAATATTATTTATTCTAGCGAAGTTAAGGTCATCAGGCCTTCTTTTCCATTAGCCAGAAACAAAAGAAGTTCATACAGTTTGCAATAATACAAGTTACTAATATTACAGACTAATATTTAAAGAACACTCAAAAGTTGATGTAGTTATGGATTTTAGTTCACGATATATTGAATGAAGCATCTGTTTTATCGGTATGTCAAGGACAAAGCATTTTGCTCAAATCTTTATAATTATGGTTACTGTTGTCAGAGTTTTGATACTTGAAATTCATTTTATGTTAGAATATTGCCTTCCACTAAAGTCCTTGGTAATTTTAGAACCACTATCCATAACAATGCCAAGAAGAGAATTACGTTTCTTGTTGGCAACCTTTGTTCTTTGATTACCAATTCTACCAGATATGCAACAGTGGAAATTGAAAAATATTGATAATGTAGAACATTATGAGGTGGAAATGTATTTCGTATTTTAGGGATACTGCAGATAAATATTTGTATATTGGTAAATTATTAATTAGTCTACAACTGGACATCTTTAACTTTTCCTATATGCAACAATGGCTACGTGTTTCCGTTACTAATGCAAGCAAATTATTGCATTTTTGTCTCTTTTTATTTCGCACATTTTTAAGGTGAAAGTGTGTCGCGGATTTTCACTTTTCAAATATGGTAACACTAAGACTACTACAGACAAAGTTGCCTAATGCATGAAGGATGATGTTAATGATGATGAAGTACCATAACCTTAACCACGAATTCTTTCGTTGAAAATAGATAACAGCCAAAGCGTGGTTTGAGAGCCCACCGCCTTCACTACACTGCCAGTGTCAGCTGCTAGAGAGGGATCTCAGGCGATATCTATGAAAGTAATTTAAAACGCATCTTTTGTTTTCATTTGATTATTTTCAGTTCTCATTATGCATGGTTTGTCATTGTACTGATCTAACTTTTGTAATTTACCTTTTGATTTTTTAAAACTGAACCCTTTTATGAGTAAACTCCACGAGCCAGCACTGATCATATCACTTGTTTTGTAGACGTATTACAATATAATTTGAAGTGGTAATGGAAATTACGGGAAAACGGCTGAACGGATTTTAATAAATGATTCCTAATTTTGAAGCTTGGAACTCAAAGTTTTTCAGAAAAATAGTAGTTTTCAGTGAAATGTCCATTTTTCAACATAATTTACCTATTTTCAAAAATCCATCTGTCGTCAGTTTTGAGAACTAGCTAATTGCATTTCAGAATAAAACAAAACACACACTACAGTAAACAATATTACACGAAGGCCATGATCTGCAAGAACGCTGACATATTTAGAGCTCAAATTAAATTGGTTATTAAAAACTTAACTTACTAAAAATAATTTACAGGTTCGATTCTGTGGTGTGTAATTTTCTGGGTACAGCTGTGTATTGGATATTAAAAACTACAAAACTTGAGGTGGTTTGATGACATTATTACCATTAGAAATGAAATATTATTGTAGTTAATGCTATGATGTGACTGTTTTTCATTAATTATACATATTAATGCTATATTGATGATATGAAAGTGAAACGTTTTGGGGTTATATAAGTAGATGTAGAGAATAACTTAAATTAGATTTTGATTTATATATTTTACTGAGTGGCGGCTATATAGTATATATAATTAGTACATGTTACTGAAAACTAAAAAACTTACGTAAGATAATAATGCTGTTATTAAAAATCAAATACGGAATTTGTATGATAATAACTTTCTTGTGTTAAATATTATTAACGTACCTTGTTAACATGTTTCGACCTATTTTTCGGTCATCTTCGGAACTGGTCGTTGTTGGTCTTGGCGCCTCTTGTTTCCTGTGTGGGTGCGTTTGCAGTGTAGAGTCAAAGAGTGTATGTGTTTTGAAATTGAGTTGTGTGTTGAGAATATCGTTGGGTTGTGTTTTCGTGTGTCTGTATATTTCGTATTGTTCTAGTGTGTTGAGTTTCTGGCTTTTTGGTTGGAAGTGATACAGTGTTAAAAGTTGTGTAATCAAGATGTAAAAATCAAATATTTTTATAATTATTAATCAAGTGGGGTTGGGTCTTTTTCATATATTTAATGGCGGTGTGGTGTAGATATTTATATGCGTCATTCTCTTCAGTATTGGCTCGAAAGAGCGCAAAAATTAGATTTCCTAAGAAAAGACCAAAAGGTATTACTTACTGATAAAATAAGAGGCCTACAAGATTTTGTAGTCTCCCGATCATTTCAGCAGGATAAAATTATTTTACTCTCTACATTTCAAGGTAGTTCACGAAACATGCAGCAGCCATACCAAGATACTATGTCTAATGTTCGAAAGCAAAGTAAACTTGACATTTTTTTTAGTTTTCACCTACAATCCTCAATGACCTGAAATAGTTACTGCTTTACTCCCACATGAAAAACCGACTGATCGTCCTGGCATTGATACTTGCGTTTTCGCGTTGAAACTAAGAAACTGAAGGTGGAAGGTTCAAGAAGAAGTATTTCGCATAAAAAAACCATTCAGAAGGAGTATGTTTCATTATTATGGAAGCAAATAACTTTCAGAATGTCTGGTATTCTTCATTGAAAATAAATCGGAAAAAAATGTTTATTTGAACGTCTAATGAACTTAGTTTGCAGCATTTGCTGCACAAGCCACTAGTATTATATAAATATACAGTTTTAGGAATAAATGTCTCGATATTCTTTACCGACAGCATAAATTTATCATTTGTGATTACATTTCACAATTTCCATTTCCTTTTCTCCCAAATTTGCCGTCATGTTTAACATGATCATATTGACATAAGGATACGTACCGCCACCCAGTCAGAGTGCGATTTTAGCTTGTCGCAGGAATGTGCCAGAACTTTGACGCCCCGCTTCTTGAACTCGTGGTCATGCACTGCGATGCGACCCAGCTCAGTGGTGCACACGGGTGTGAAGTCGGCGGGGTGAGAAAACAGCACACACCATCTGCAAATAATGAGTAAATAACAAATTAATGCTTAAGACAGCCGTGGCGAAGATGTAATCGTGCGCCGAGCCACTGTGTAACCAGCAACGTGCATAGCACCTATGGAGGGAGGCGGACTCCCGAAGGGGAAGTGAAGCAACTGTCTGACTTATTAACGGATTTTCATTTTCCTTACGTCAAGCACTTAAATATAATTTTATACAGTACAAGGCTACAAACTAATGTTTAGTACGTGTAACGAAGAAAGAAATGAACAATAAATGAACAATATCACAACCTAAAATTAACTGTCTTCAGAATGTCTCTGCGACAGAGTTTCAAAATCAGGAATTATGTCACTTACTGCCAGTCGTAGTTGATCACGAAGGTATTTGTCTGTCAGTCGTGATCTAAATTTGGTTTTTACTATTTTCATTGTTGAAAATAATTTTTCACAAACGTAATTTGTAGCACACATGGCTTCAACAGAGCAAGCGAAAGAACGAAGCTTCAGATATTTATTTTTTTGGCAAAGATTTGAAAGTTCAACATTTGTTAAGTCCTTACATATAGCTTTCATTTGACATCACATTGTAAATCTGTGAGTTCAAATTGAAGAGCTAACAGCATTATTCGTACATCTGCTGAAACAGGGTCAACGTACAGAGATGATGATGATGATGATGATGATGATGATGATCATGATGATGATAACAATAACACTTAACCTTTCAATGTTTCATCAGTAACATGTAGTATAATGCCGTTTTATGTTATGCAACCGTTTTCCTCATAATACTTCTGAACAAATCATACATTTAATATTCTCATCATATTGACAGCAAAAAAATGCGTCCTCCCATTCTACTTTAAACTTTCGTTTTTGTAGAGGTACATGCTTTCGAGAGAGACATATGCCACTCGCAGGTCAGAGACAAATACAAATGGAACGGAGTTTGACTCCAGTGAGTGAGAGGGTGGGGGTTGGGGAAGGTTAGAAGCAAGAGAAATAGGCTACATAGCTATCACTGCGAGCCACAATGTGCTCGTGAGTCGCACACGGCTGACTTAAGACATAAACTTAGATCTAGATCACATTTTGGGTGAGTTGTTATGTAGGCTATGTTTATTTTTTGGCTTTTTGTAACAATGATGTATTCAGAAGATGATCTGGGAAGAAATTTTCTCCCAAAACTGTGGATACATACAGGGTAGAAGTAATACTTATAACTAGGGTGGCACGGATTTTTAAGTCGTTAAAATGTAATTTTAGGTGCCTAAAATAGGCTTAAAAGTGTAGGAAATAGTCTCTAAAGAATTGAAAATAGGTTCTAAGAAAAAATAAAGTTTTCTTTAAAAACATATTCCAAATCATCAGGAATTCACTTCTAGAATTTAATAATTTTAAATGCTTATACACCGTTACCACCACTACTACTAAAAGTACAAGAACAACAAACATCTAACTAGTTATACATAAACTAAACAATTAAGTGTGAAAAATAAGTTTTAGACATAAATTCAGTACACGAACAAGCCAAATATAATCAATTTTTATCAAGACTTGTCCGTTAATGTCCATAATTAGCTTCACAATAAATTACTAATACTTTTTCTAAATTTTCAATTGAAAAGCAATGCCGTCTGTCACTCAACACAAATTTGTATGCTCCACATCCACTGAAGTAACAGGAGCGCATTTCGATTTTGACACTAGATGACAGGAATGTTGCATTGCAAATCCGTGTTCTTCCCTGCTAGGATATCTGAAGCAGTACGCAGGTCCTTCAGTCCTACATTTCTCTGCAGAACTTGCTCCAGTTTATCCCTTTTTCCAACAGAACCAGCATTTAAAATACAAATTTTCGGAATAGGAATGGGTGTTTTAACCTATTAGAGATAAAACATACTTAATAGGTCAAAATAGGTTTTGTCGACAAAACAGGAAATTTTAAGTGCTATTAAAATACCAATTTTAGACATAGTTTTATATGACACACGTACTTGCAAGTTTTTATGAACTTATGTTTTAAGGATTAAAATAGGTTTTTACCTAAAATCCGAAGTCTACTTATAACTCTGCAGATTTTAACAACTCATTCCTTGGATAGAGTACAGTACAACAAAGAATTATAGCACACGCCGCGCATTTCGCGGACAGTATTTGATTTTATAGCGTAAGAAGAAAGTCCGGGCAGAAAAGACGGAAATTCGGGATTTTTAATGTATTTGGACAGAAATCTGGAAAATTGAAATAATTTGTTGGGTAGTCTCGAAATTACAAAGTACCAAGCACGTATGAAAATAATAAAATTATTATATCAAGTGCCATTGCATGATTAGGCATATTCTCGTACTATTATCACAGGGTTTTCGAACTTTCAGCTTTGACCACCTGACATCCGCCATTGGGGCAGAGTGCTTTATTGCACAGGGACATCATTTTATTTTTACTGACATTTTTAATATTAACCTGGCTATATCTTCGGATTAAAGGTCTAGAACCGGAAACACCGCTTGCTCCCCCTTCCAAGACTGGAGTTCGATGATACTGGCGTAAAATACAAATCACTTTACTGGGTATAGGAGGGGAGAAAAGTAGTTCATCCATTTATGTAAACTAGGAAGTATCGCAATTTTGAGTTTGATAATTTTCATTAGGTTTTTGTTTAATCAAATTACAGTACTGTATTAACACTTAGTGTTTTTACTCACGAACTGAGCTATCCATTCGGACGTATTAATTATGCAGTGTATATTATACTGTCTACAGCACATTAGCGTACAATACACTGTGTCCGGGACAAAATTTACCAATAAGAAAGTTTGATAACTCGCGTAATAATGGAGATAGGAAAATGAAATTTGCGGCAAATGAAAGAGGGACATTTTAACTTTTATGTGTGATGTTGGCAACATTTGGTCATTGTTGTTGACATAGCTGTAATTAAAATGGCGTTCACAGTGCAACAAAAAGTTCAATGCTGCTATTGGCTTGCCGAATTCAAGTATCCGAAGATAGTGGAGAGAAGATTTAGGCAACAGTGGCCTGAGAAGCAACCACCAGATAGGCACACAATAACAACTTGGCATAGAAAGCTTCTTGAGACCGGTTCTCTTGTAGAGAAAACACCACGCGGGAAGAAATTGACATAAGCGCAAGTCGACAGAATTCAGCAAGCTTTCCAACGGAGCCCGTGTAAGTCTGTTCGCCGTGCCAGCAGGGAACTGCAATTCCAAAGTCAACTATCCACGATGTTCTGCACAAGAGGTTACGTCTGCATGCATACAAGATTCAATTGGTTCAAAAGTTGAAACCAAACGACTTGCCTGCACGATATGATTTCGCTAGTGACATGCTGTTGAAAATTTATATTGAAAATGGATATCTGCAGAAGATCGTGTTTAGTGATGAATCCACCTTCCTCAGCTTTCCTCAGCGATGGATTGGTCGAGGTGGACCTACAGCATGGCCTCCCAAATCACCAGACCTAACCCCACTGGACTTCTTTTTTTGGGGATACATAAAAGACATTGTGTACAAGACTGTAGTGGCAGATTCGGAGGATCTGCGTCAGAGAATTGTCGCTGCTTGTGCAACTGTCACTCCAGAGATGTTACGAAACACATGGCAAGAACTTGAATATCGCCTGGACATCTGTCGTGCTACAAGAGGTGCACACATAGAAGTTTATTAGTAGTCATTCGAAACTTTGGAAGTCCCTTTGTCAATTCCCGCAAACAGCATTTTCATCCATCAATTATTTGGTGAGTTATTAAACTTTCTTATTGGTAGATTTTGTCCCGGACACCCTGTATAGAGAATGAAGTTAAATTGAAAAATAATCATAATATGGTTATTTAAACACATTTTTGCAAATGGTGGCCGTTCATTTCGATACAGGCTTCAGTTCTTTTGTGCATATTATCGCACTATAGACTATTGTACCTAATTCCAATTACCAGTTTCGTCCTTCGTACGAGTAATTCATGTTGAAATAATTCTGTACCTACTCTATAAAAGAGTACCTTACGTACTGTAAATTCAATCTTCACTTCTGTTCGATCCGAAAAGATAAAATTACTCAGAAAGCTATCTAATGTCCGTTCAAGGGGTTTTGTCGCAGGGAAGTAGAAAGGGAGGGGGAAATCACGTTACAGTTAATTGCTTAACGAGGCCCTTATATTTAAGTTATTTTAAACAGTTGTATAATGTTACTATTTATCTTGTTTATACAAACTTTTTGATTGCAAGTCAAATATATAGATATTATATTAGATAAATTATGTTATCTCCCTCATCAGTAAATAGAAATATATAAAAATAATCATACAACATCTACGAAGTGTCAATATCAGGCTGCTGCTTCAAATCCAAAGTGGTGATTGGATGAAAAATGTAATGTTAGGTGACGTAATAGACATGTTATTAAGAAGGTTGTTCCAATAATTACATGTTTCAATAATTTCCTAACGGAAAATAATTTTTTCAGAAAAGAGCTAAGACAGCCCAGCTACTAGACTTTACAAAGGGGCGAACGGAAGCAGGTGGGGGAAACCGGGATGCGACGTAGGCAAACGGACGACAGTACCCGTGCGAAAATATGATTCAATATTGAAAGCTCTTTCGTCACTGGACAACGCGAACATATTTCTGGAACGTACTATACTCACTAACTCAGTACTGCATACGCGGCCTCGGTTCTGTATGGAGGACGGTTGGAAGTTTACTAGTAGAGGGGTGGAAGTGAAGTACATTCAAAAACTCAGGTACAATAAAAAATTGAAGTAAAAATAAAATGATGTCCCTGTACTTATGTTTGTTACGTGGTGTATGCGAAAAGGACATGGGCAGGAGTTTCTCAGTTTTCCGCACTTCCCCTTTGTGCCCAGGGCTGAAATAATCTAAGTACCGATATATCACTGAATTAGAGATTCTAAAGATAGGGTTAAAAGAAAATATATTTCACAACTTTAAAAATATCACAGACGATTTTGAGCTTTTTTAAAATCCTCTCACCATGTACATACTGACAGCTAGACCACAATATTGTGGGTAAGAGGGGAGTTAAATAAGTAACTTTTACGTAGCTGTGAAATTTATTGCTATTAATTTATTCTCATCTACTTTCCACATCCTTTAACGCCATCCATGGCCTACTTCTCCGCGTAAGCACCTTCGATGTTGCGTACCCAGGTTTCCAGCAAGCAACTAGACACTTGTCCTAGGCCAGCCCTCTCCTTGCGTCGCCAGCAGTAATAATAATACAGAAAATATAAAATACCGATAACGTAAATCTGTAAAAAGTTTTAATAATGACCTCCCCTTGACAAAATATAATAAAAAATTCTGTATGAATCATATGAAGAAACAAAGAGGAGTGCAGAAAATAGGAAAGATTGGAGAAAGCTGGGTTTGCAGTGAAAGACCTCCCCCTGGGCAGAGCACTATGAATGAATGAATTATAGGATTGACTGTTATCCGTACCTTATTTAATTCTATTCATCAGGCACACTTAAAGCTTGTAACAAATTGTATCATATTTATCGCAACTCCATTAGGCCTAAGTACCCTAATTCCTGTAAAGATTTTACACGCAATCGCAGGGATTTCTTTAAATCTACTGTTACTTTTTACCATAGAGGGAGTTATGAGGAACATATGGGGACACTGCCCCCCTCCCCCCAAACTTGTCTGAACTCTTTTTATTTTATTAACGTTAGAAAACATTGAATTCAAAAGATCTTTTTTGCTTTTGTTTAGGATTAAGTTTCTGTGCTTAAATTGACGAATTAATATCTTCAGATCATGTGTCTGGACTAAAATATTTATTTTAAATTTTTGAATGTAGAAGAATTTCTGTATCTCATTTGAGAATTTGGAAGCACTGTAATGTTTCTTTTGTAACAGCCTGTACTCATGTGTTAGAAGTCTGCAGGTGTTCAGGCCGCCACTTGGAGAAATATGAATAACATACTGCACAACAATGCAGAAAAAAAGAAAAGTGATCCCGATATCTATATATATAATTTGAACTGGTAATGGAAATTACGGGAAAACGGCTGAACGGATTTAAAAAAGTGGCCCCTCATTTTCATGCCTGGCATCCAAAGTTTTTCGGAAAAGTAGTAGTTTTCAGTGAAATGTCAATTTTCCTATATAATTTTCCTATTTTCCAAAATCCATCTGTTGTCAGTTTTGAGAACTAATTTTATTCAATCATGGCCGACTTGATTGAATTTCAGAACAAAACACACACTACAATAAACAATAGGCTATTACACGAAGGCCATGACCTGCAGGATTGCCGACATATTTAGAGCTCAATTCAATTTGTTATTAAAAACTGATTCTGCAGTGTATAATTTTCTGAGTAGGCCTACAGCTGTGTATTGGATATTCAAATATACGAAACTTGAGGTGGTTTGATGACATTATTACCATTAGAAATTAATTATTATTATTATAGTTAATATCATATGCATCTATTTTTCATTAATTGTACATAATATTGATGCTATATTGATGACATGAAAGTGAAACGTTTTGAGGTTATATAAGTAAATGTAGAGAATATCTTAATTTAGATCTTCATTTATATAATTTACTGAGTGACTGCTATATATACAAAACTTAGGTAAGATAATAATATTGTTATTAAAAATCAAATATGTTTATATTTATTAACCCAGTGGGATTGGGTCTTTTTCATATACTTAATGGTGGTGTAGTGTAGATATTGATATGTGTCATTGTCTTCAGTATTGGCTCGAGAGAGCGCAAAAATTACAGTTCGTAAGGAAAGATAAAAAGGTATTACTTACTGATAAAATAAGAGGCCTAGAAAATTTTGTAGTCTCCAGATCATTTCAGCAAGATCTCTTAGTAGGATAAAATGATTTTACACTCTACATTTCAAGTTCTACATGCAGCAGCTATACGAAAATGCTATTGTTCGAAAGCTTAGCAAACCTGACATTTTTTTAACTTTTGCCTACAATCCACAATGACCTGAAATAGCTACTGCTATCGTCCTGACATTGATACTTGGGTTTTCGCGTTGAAACTCAAAAACTGAAGTTTGGTAGGTTCAAGAAAAAGTATTTGGCCTAAAAAATCCATTCAGAGGGAGTATGTTTCATTATTATGCAAGCAAATAACTATAAAAAAGACAAGTATTCTTCATTGAAAATAAATCTGAAAAATTTTATTTGAACGTCTACCGAACTTAGTTTGCAGCAGTATTTGCTGCACAAGCCACTAGTAATATTTAAACTTGACGAGATTAGATAAAATAATTAGAGTTTACATTTCTTATGATATCTTCAGGAAAGCTTAATATAAAAAAGTTTCTGTTAGCACTGTTACGTAGTTTTATTGATGTGTGTTGACGAATTTTTTTGTCCTACAGTCTCTTTGTAATTTTGGCTTATCTGACCTTGTCTACACATATTGTTCTTAGCCATGTAATATAAACTATTAAACTATTCTTACGAGAGAGAAAAAGAGAGGGATTGTTTTAAATTATGCCCTATTATAATTTGTAGTAGATCTACAGTTGAAGCCCTATACAACTCGGTCCGAAACATTGCGGATATGGATGTAACATCACAGTCTACTATATACAGTCGCGAAGCTTGAGGTGTTTTTTTGCAAATCTCGTGATAAAGCGCTCCAAGCGGTTAGCAACTAGAAACAATAGACTGTCCATGGTCGACTTTGGACTGTGTCGTATTTCTATCGAGTGCTAGCTCGTTGCGTATTTCACATTGATGCTTGTGAAATGTTCGTTATTGGTTGTAATAAAAATGTTAATGGCTAAAATATAATAATTGGAATAATAATATGGGACAAGGGGGAGACGTTTGTAGTGCTATAAATTGTAGCAACAGTAAGAGAAAGAGGCCAGAGTTATCCTTTTTCCGATTTCCGAAAGATTCAGAAAGGTTCCTGGGTTTCCACAAGAATGCTGTGCAGAAACAAAACTCTTAATTTGAAGTTCTTTGTGGCTGTTAGAATACATTATATCCTTAAATTTCACAATGAAATGTTTCAGTCCAACCGAAAGGACATTAGATACCGGTCAAAGTTCTGTCACTTTGGCTGCTATAAATTTCCAGAGAAATAAAGGTTAGGTCTACTGTTTTTCAGAGGATATATTTTTAATTGTAGCTATTAATTTTGTTATTATTTTTATGTGTTATTTTACTAAAGACGTAGAAAAATTAAGTTAGTTTTAATGAACTTTACTGATCACGTTTTATTTTCAATTCTGGTGGGATTATTATTGCTTAGGCCTAATTTTTTCTTCAAAGGATATGTTTTTAATTATAGCTGTTAATTTTTTTGTTATTTTTATTTGTTGCTTTAACTAGAGACGTAGAACAAGTCTGTTACAATAAAATGTATTGATCACGTTTTATTTCCAATTCTGGTGTGATTATTATTGCTTAACCTCATCCCACTTTGTTAACTACGTAAGCCTACACTACAAGTACCGGTACACGTAAGTTACTCCATTAATTCATATTTCCATTATTATTGTTGTAAAGAGAAGTGCAAATTAATATTTATTGGTTTCAATTCATAGTTAATTATCGCTATAATCTTGAATGATTGAAGCTATTATAGTAAATTTCATTTCGTTTTGCACAAACAAAAATTATATTAACTTATTTCTTGCAGGTATCTTCGAGTTTATGGTGGAATTTAATATACTTCATTAAAATAATAAATTAACTTTATGCGTTTAATATTTCAATAATGGAAGGAAGGTGTTAATTTTTCCAAAAGAACACAACGAAAGTGTAACATATTTTGTCGGCTGCTAGGAGAGAGATCTGCGATGATGAGGCGATAGTAGCGATCCTAGTGGTGGGCAACTACCCCTGTTTGCATTTTTACTACATATTGAGCTTCGCGACTGTATATAGTAGACTGTGGTAACACTGTCAGAAACATGCTCCGAAAATACTTTTATTAAATGATCACATTCCGATATAGTATACTGTACCACGGTCAAGCTATAACGGCGGGGAGGAGGTAAATGATGTCCCCCATAACCCCGTTATATGGGGATTCTATGGTTTTGCATTGCCCCTCCAAGGAAACGATACTCTCTCCGCCTATGCTTTTTACTAATGTGGACGCGGCATAATTTTATTTATCTGACAGTTTCACAGCCTAATTCTGAGTTTATGCGCAATGTCTCTCTAAATCACAAATAGAGTTACACACGTATACGAGTAGGCGGCCTATAAAGGTTCTGATAGCCGACTCTTTTAAACGCCATATTTGTGTTAATCAACGCTTTCCTCCTTGTAAATAGTGATATCTAAACAGAGAGCAGATCGTTACATATTGAAGATAATTGATTTATCTGTGAGTCCATTGTCCATAAGACCATTTACTGAAAAGTAGTGTAAACAATAGCAAGTACAAGCATCGCATTAATGGGTGAGTTCAATTTCTTTTAAAAACAATAATGTATTAGGTTGGCGCATAAGTTCGTAGCGTTTTTCTGTACTTTCATTTATTTAATGACACAGCTGCCATAGCAACGAAAACGTTACGAACTTACATACCAACCTAGTATGTATTGTGTTGTAGTAATCTGTTTGGCGTTTAATTGTAATTAAACCAAAACCAATGTATTACTAGATCACGATTCTAAAAGATAGGGAATCTCTAATGTAGAGAATGAACATCCCTGATAAACATTTCGCAAGGTGCATTTAAAAAGTCTGACAGAACCAGTTCCTTTGCAAGAAATCCGTCTGTTAAAAACTAAGTTTTGTATTATGAAAATCTAGCTTCCAGCTAAAGCTACGTTACTGTAGGCAGTGGCGTAGCATGAAATTTTGAGCGGGGGAAGCTAAC